>NW_003298788.1:76359-84406 GCF_000151645.1 Tuber melanosporum
GGGGAACTGTAAACTGGAACTGACGCTCATGTAGCGGACAAATACTTCCGTCAACGGCCAGTAGTCTGAGAACTCCTTTTCCTCAAAGCCCTATAGTTGCATTCTTTTTTCTGCGGGCAGCTGGCAAACACAAAACTTTGGTCAAGTACAATACCGCTACGTACTTGAAGGTTTCATTGTAGCAGGCACTTGTACTACCGAATAACTATTTCGGGGCGCGAAACCGTGATTGAAGGTAGTCATACGCAAGCAAAGCAATTGACGTCAGGAGGGCACAAAAGATCTACGAGCTCAATGTGAGTTTTACGGGGGACGGCTTGGCGGGATCGTGGAGCCCTTGCTAAGTTAAATTCGGAACTCGGGTGTGGGCGTGGGTGACCGGACACTCAGAGATTAAGGAGATCAGTACAATGCTCAAGCACCGGCAAGACACCCTTAAAGGAGCACATTTTCGGCGAGCATACTGGTTGGTTGAGCATAGACAAATACTGTGCTACTTTAAGGATATCTCGCCGGTGCATGAGCATTGGTTCTGATCTCCCTAGACTAATCCCTGAATGTCCGGTCACCCACGTCCATACCCGAGTAAGTCCTGGACAGTTCCGGGTTTTGAAGAATTGCAAGGTAAAAGTACTGTACAGTACGAGTACGGGCCCCCTATTCTGCTCTGATGATCCCTAGCTGAACTCAGTAGATGTAGGACGATAGAATTTGCGGATTTCCTAGTCTTTGTTTAAGGCGATTTACTTTTGTTAATACGGTACAGGTATGTTATCGTACTCGAGTGTTAGACCCTGAACTGGGGTAGGAATCGCCCCGGATCCTGGGTGGTCGGGCCCAGACTGTTAGACCGTTAGCTATTCTCGTGGAACCATACAGCGGCCCGCCGCTGGCAGTGATACAAACGGCTCGGGGACCACAGGGACGGGACTGGACCGTTCCTTGTACGATAGCCTGCCTGGGGCCGTTATACCTCAGGAAGGTGGGCCCTGCAGGGTGAGGGGGTGGTGTTCAGGGGTGAGGGTACTCGAGTAGGACCACTCGTTGCAGCAAGGGGCGGTCGGGAGGTGCATCGGGGTGGACTTCGGGCAATCTGTGTGCCTGCGATGGAAGGACGTGAGAGGGTTCTCCAAGATTTATATCCTTGTTTCCTTGACACTTACAATCACCCTGAGGTCAAGAGTTAGCCAGACTCCACCCGGTAGAGTAGTAATCAGTCCAGTCTAAGGTCTACCGGTAATATACCGGTAGTTGGCTGTCAGGCTAGTCAGGCCATCAGGCTGTACGAGTAGTTTCACATAGCCTGCGCCTGTTCGAGCTTTAATAGCTGCCGGTAGCCATAATCTCAGCCAGAGACAGCGTTAAGGTAATTGCCAGGGTGATTCTCAAATCCACCCAGGCCAAAGCCGTAAGATCTCCGGGAAATCAAAAGTTATCTCACTTAGCAGGCCTTCATCTTTCACCACCCAGGGTAAAATAGCGAGTCATTGCTGTTCGAGTAGCAGCAACTTCGCTGATGATGAAAACATGATGTAATGAGAGATATTGCTCGGAATCTCGTCCCTGATGGTCGGCAAGACCGGCTCCGGCCCGGATCCGGAGGAGCAGCTCTCCTGCAGTCCGTCTCGAGAAATTTTTTGTTGATCCAATCGTCCTCAAGGGTGGGCGTATAATAAATTTACTACCCACCCCATCAGCGATGTTTCGGTAAACAAGAATGGGATACCGTATTGCTAATAATACGAGTAATGGGTGGCCTGACTTCAGCAGTGTTGTAAAGTTAAGATTAATATCAGCTCCTCTCCTGTAACTCTGAGAGCAGGCCCTTCAGTAAGACTGGCTACTCGAGTATATAGTAGGATAGCCCCACCTCCAAGCGTCCCCATGAACCTGGAGGGAGTGGGTGAGGTGGTTTCGTTTCAAAAAACACTCCCACCGTTTCAAACAGGGCTAATATGTAAATCGCCTGGGCAAGGTTTAGTCTCCAACCACTTCTGATGACTGGCTACGACTCGCTGCTTCTAAGTCTCTAACCTGCGCTTTAACCTGCCAGAGAAAACAAATTCTGTGAATAATTTGCTACTTTCCTATCAGTTAAAATATGTGTTGATGGCAGATCGACTGATACACTAGCCTTCACAGACTAACCCGGTACCCGAGTAATTCCAATGACCTGAGTAGTCTATTTATTGATGAGTTATATCTATATCGCAACCCACCCGTCGGGTTTGTGGTGGTGGTCCTTAAACAGGATGTATAGTAAATTATAAGTCACAGTATCTCCAAGTCGCTGGGCATGAGATGGCACTCGCGCGATATTTTTCTGGTACTGTACAGTACTTGGGCGATCCAGCTCCTTCGATCATTTCCTTCAGCCCGCCTAGAGTAACAGCCTAATATGTAGTCAGGAGTGTCTATGTAATTTATTCAAGGTATGCTATGTATATTACCGTATCTTATTATCCATCCTATCTGATTGCGACCGGAATTTATTTCTTAATCTTAGCTCGAACTGTAAGTGCGATTGCCCTGGAATACCGGCAACAAAGATGATGGTGGTGCCTTAACTTATGGCTGCTCTGCCCAGTACAGTACTCGTACTCGAGTACGGGTAGTATCAAAAGCAGCGGAAACCTGTGGCCATCCTTGCTCGTATCACGAACACGGTCGATCACTTGATGAGGGAAAGGTTCAGGAATGACATTTTCAAGTTACATTTTGGTTCATTATCCTTAGCATAAACTGGTGATAGTCCAGCTTTATTATCTCATGATTTCGATCATTTGCTGTTTTGAATGTTCGACAGTGTCACTCCAGCAGGGTTTTGCTGCCTGTTCCCGCCATAGCGCACCAAAACAGGATACTCGCCTTGTTCGAATAATAGAAGGTGGGGGTGGTCAAAACCAAAATGAATTTCCCGCACTTCAAAACCCCCTTCTCTCCCACCTCATCCATCCTCCCTACCTCCCCCTCCTTCTACCTCTGCTCAAGAAATCAACAAGAAATCCCACCAAGAAAGTACGGACCAAAAAAATACAATGCCTTTCCTCGCTCTCCCGAACGAGATCGTTCTCCAAATATCTAAATTTCAATCTCCCCCGGACCTAAACAATCTCCTAAAAACTAGCCGTCGCTTCGCTGCCCTGCTGAAACCTGAACTCATCAACGCTGCTTGTTGCGCCGCGCACAGTAACTACGGCAAGCGTGCAATCCACCAAGCCGCATCCCGCCGTAATAGCGATATGGTTAAGCACCTCCTCGCCAAGGGCCTTCAAGAGCACCAAAAAGCAATCCTCCACGACGAAGCCTCGGTCGGGCCGAACTACGCTGCTATGAACACTCTGCTTAACTGCGGCATCGACCCAGACGGTCGCAACGAAGAGGGCCGCACGGCGCTCGCGTGTGCTGCCGCCGCCGGGATGGGTGGAGCGGTAGAACTCCTGTTGAGGAAGCGCGTTATGATTGACTCGGATGACTCGGATGGAAGAACCGCCTTGGGGATCGCAGCGAAATTGGGGAGCGAGAGGATTGTCAACCTATTGCTTGACGCTGGGGCTGATGTGGATTGGGTGGATAAGGGTGGCTTGACGCCTCTGCTTGTGGCATCTGGCGAGGGGCATGACAGGATTGTTCGCCGCTTGTTGTACAATCATGCTAATATTAATTGGGCCGATCATGGCGGTCGCACCTCCTTGCACATTGCAGCGGCGTTTGGGCATGAGGGAGTGGTGAAAGTCTTGCTTGGAGATAGGTAAACGGGAGCTCTGCCAGAAAGGAAATGGAGAGAGATATTGTGCTTTCTTTTTTCTTTTTCGCGCACTAGTTCTGGTCGGATGGGATTTTTTGTTGGGGGAGGGATACACCAATTTACTGGTTTTTCGCTTTTTTACTCATTCTTTTCGACGGACTGTTTTGTTTTTTCTATCCACCTTCTCTTCTGCAGATTACGCCCATGATAGCGGCTCATAGGTGTACATCCACGGGTCCCAGGTGAACTCGGTCTTTATCTATTGATTCCTAAAAGGCAGAAACACTCCAAATTTGTGCCAGCTACTAGGAGAGCTTATAGTGAATATTGTCAATCCCTGATACGCGATGGTAGGTGCTCTGTCTCCATATTTCTTGATAAATTTAGTAGAATATCTATCTACCCTCTATCCTTAAGTTTAACCTGGCATCATACCAGCAAGGACACAGCCACTGCCGAAAACCCTTGACACCGGGTTTCCGAAACCTCCCGATACCCGAGTACAACAACCCCCCAGTATTACAGTTAGTGTTTCACATCCTTTCTTAATATGCCAGGAGCCTCCTCCAGAGTTCCCTAATAACTGCGTATAATCCAGTTCCCGGCGCTAAGTCTATCGGACACTCTTTAAAGACTCGTGAACACGAGTTTGAATGTAGTAAGTCTAACCAACATGTCATCCTGCCTCCCCACTCCTAACAATACAAAAGCTACATTCGCAGCCTTACCTCAGTCACATCAAATCACTTCACATTAAATCAATCGATAATAGATTTCCGAGCAAGCAAAAGTATAAACAGGAGCTTCACCGAGGACATAGTCTAGGCACGGTAGGTGAGTCGGAACGACACTCGCACAATTAGTCTATTTATTGCGCTATAAGAACTATGATAGTAGTATTGTCGACCCTCCCGGATCCGTCTCTCCTCCACATGCGCGCACCTAATGCGACAATAACGGTGTTTCTGCCTGTGAAGGCGTTGAGTCTTTTCTTTCAACTCTACTGCGTCCGCTGAGAACGGTGCGGTAATCCCTATCTTCCCCACTTTTACACGGTGCGGTTCGGAATGGTGTGTGTTGTGCGATGTGTTTTCAGCCAATCACCTTGGGTTGTTGACTTTATCTCATACTGTACTCGAGTACTCATAGCTGAGGGCGGGTGTGAAAAATCCTCTTTTTTTTTTTTTTTTTTTTTTTTTTTTGAGAACTCATACGGGAACGAGCATAGGGAAGGAGGGGTACAGTAAGTTACCGGTATTCTTGGAGAATTGTTGAGAAGGGAGGGGGGTGTGGTCTCACTAAATTATGCCTTTGATCTGGATGGGTGTTCAGGGAGAAGGGGGGGGGTGGGTGATTGGACGTGGAACAACTGAGATTGTATCATGGGTTGTTAACAGGATTTGGAATCAAGTTAATTTTGAGAGAAATACTCGAGTATCATACAAAGGGGGTTGGTTGGTCGGAGGGAACTCCCCGTTGCAAGAGCCAAAATTTGTGTCTACGAGTATGATAACCTATCTGAAAGGCACATATTTATTTGTATTTCTGACAAGCCTAATCTAAAACCATCTTTAGCCATCAATCAATGGATGCTTTTGTTGAGAGGAAGCACGTGATATCTCATCAGTGTGAATCTGGCAGGTTGTGGCACAAATGTGAGACGGACAAACCAGGA
Organism: Tuber melanosporum; assembly: GCF_000151645.1. Taxonomy (NCBI): domain Eukaryota; kingdom Fungi; phylum Ascomycota; class Pezizomycetes; order Pezizales; family Tuberaceae; genus Tuber; species Tuber melanosporum. Next base: position 81,783 of record NW_003298788.1, read on the forward strand.
TGATGATGTGCATAGCTCTCGAAAAATCAAGAATCGCGAACTACCGGTATTATTGTAAATACCCTACGGTGGATGGAAAGTTTCTTATATAAGTCTACCAGACGAGAACCTTGTGCACATATATTCCTATTGTACCAATGTCCATGGGCCGTCAGCGCCCTCCTAAAGGCAAACCGGCGTCCGGTATTCCTCCTCACCCCAACGCTCACCAACATTCTATTCCTCGAAAGGAACAAATAACGCAGTACGAAAGCCCTATATCTTTCGGCAGTGCGTGAAGACGAAATCATCGTCCGCTAGCCCGTACATGACACCCCCGTCCACACCTCCACCACCACCACCTCCTCCTCCTCCTCAAGCTATAGAGACACTCCCATCCCAACCTCCGCTGCAAGGACCTCCTAACACACCAAAATCTTTAAAATTGCCAATAATCTATCTAGCGCCCTGGACTTCTCAATTGCCGACATGACCGGGTACACACGTTACCCGCTGCCTCCTCAGCGGCTCGTGTGCAGGCGCGGCAATAGGGTATGCGCTCCACGATCCCCTTACATTAAGCCGCAGGGTTCGACCACAGCGATATGGTCAAGTTGCTCCTGCCCGGTTCCAGCCTGGGCCAGGCCAATTTGGGAAATTGGGCAGTGCTGGGTATCCCGCTTGGAACTAGGTATCAGGATGCGGTATCCACGCTGCCTGCTCATCCTGAGAGCGCGGATGGCTATATACACTTTTTTTGACCCGTGCCCGCAAAATATGGGGTTGTCGGATTGGGATCGGTGGTGGTGAAAAGCTGGTTCAAGATTGCGAGGTAGGAGAGTTGAGTTCTACTGTTTCTTGCTTCTAATCTTGCTTATTATATAGGACGATTTCGGAGAATTTGTCATTCCACCCCACCCCAATCCGAGTAGCACCCCAATATCGAATGTGCCAATTTCTAACACATCCGACTAATTCCACCAATGTCGAGATTAACAATAGCTAGGGAAGAGACACTATGCCCTTATATCCTGAGAGTATACAAGATATGATGCCCCTTCATAAACAAACTAAATCTTTCCCTCTAACCTTTGTACTTTATATCATATCCCACCCCGAACATGGCGAATCCACGACCCTAGTCAAGTACCACAAGCCGCCGAAGGCGCTGCTAAGATGCGGCCACTCAGAAGAGGTCTTCGTGAAAAGGTATTTCTCTTTGCCCGTGGAACAGGTCTCTTCACTACACATCCCGATTGCGCAATACCCCCCCATATGCTACCCCAATCCACATCAAGGAGAAACCCTGCCCCACGAAGACTTTTGCCGAGCGGCTGTATCTGCAATCAAGCACACTTCAATACATCCATTAGTACAAGTACCGTGGAGTAGATCTCCCCATCGCCATCGCCACCTCAACCACCATACAGCACTAGACTCCCGCTCTTATTTGTAGCCAAGTTCGACGTTGTGGAGCAAAACTGCGAGTCCTAGCGATATCCTAGGGTTGACAGTTTGCGGTGGTCGTCGTGCTGTGACAAGAGACTCGAACTGACTTCGTACCTGTGGTTTGTCTAAGCGGAAAAAAATTCACCCTAGTATTTAGCATCGGATGTGGAGCAAGTGTGATAATTTACCTACTTTCTAACCCACTAGTAGAGCCCAATATACCATACGGTCTCCAAGATTCGGTCCCGTAGCAAGGAGTATTATTGAACAAAGTGGATGCTTCCGGGCCGGCCTGCCTTCTAATCCCGAGCCTCGGGAACCATAGCGCAATCCACGGTCTACGATAGTAACGCAAAATCACTTGATCAGCATTCAATTTCACCGTGGGTGGTTTTTCAACAGTACTGCAGACGTGCGGTAGGGTCTTAGTACCCATTCCGCTCTCGCAGCGTTAACCTGGCAGCTTCATATGATCGGAGTATTATCACTATAAAATGTGACAAGTGCCGATTTCCTGGGAAGAGGGAAAAGAGGGAAAAAAAGGTTTATCATAAATAAATATTCCGCTGCCTCGAATTAGTCCTCCTAGGCCCTGGGTGTTTCTTCTTCTTCTTTTATTCAACTACTACTATTTCTTAAAACGCGTTGCGCGTCATGTGTTGTGCGCTAGGACATCCGTCCTTCCTAAGCTGGGGGTTCTAATTTTCGGTTCTGGACTCCTCGAGTGTATGATATCATATATCCGTCAGTGGTGGTTCCTTTTTGATAGTTTGATAGAAGCTACCGGTACTCATGCGCCTTCTCCGGCGCCCATGGCTTCTCTCGTTTCTCGCGCGTGGGCGGGAATGCTGGTGGGATTGGAGCGGGACGGGTCACGATATCGAGTGATATCGAGTGATGGCAAGAGTTGGTTGGCTAGTGTCGAACGGGGTTGCAGGGTTCGAGGGCTGGGGTGTGACTTTGGGGGTCAGATCTATGTGGTGAGATGCTGTGGAAGGGTTGGAAGGGTTGGAAGGGTGGGGTGGTGATCATGGGGGTTTTGTGATAGATAGTGCGCAGGGGGGGGGGGGGGGGTGCCGATAACACCTTGATGAATTCCTTGTGCAGGCGGTTGTTTGGTTAAAGTTTCCCAGTAGGAATGGGAGAAAAACTGGTCCAAAATATTATATTTACCGATTAACTCCCAATTCCTAAAT
>NW_003298788.1:84556-156244 GCF_000151645.1 Tuber melanosporum
GTGGCATGTTACGGGTAAATAGCGAGGAAAATAACACTAGCTGATGTGATACAGGAAAAACTTTAAAGTAGCAAGGAAAGAACAGAGTCATTATCATATCATAACGAATTTCTAACTCCCACCCCGGCCATCCAAACGCCCACAAGCAAATTGATCCAAATAGAATGCATAAGCAACCCCCCCCCCCAATCAATCATATACAAAGAGGATGGGAGCATCCTACCGCTCCACAACCTTCCAATCAACCTTTGCTCCCTTCCCCTTCAACATCCTGACAATAACCACATGCTCATAATACTCAGCCCAGTACAACGCCGTCTGCCCTCCAAACCCTTTAGGATGCACGTCGGCGCCCCCCTTCAACAGTTCCTTCACGATTCCGCTGTAGCCCATGTACGCCGCGAACTGTAGCGGTGTCTCGCGTTTAAAATCGGGGACGTTAATAATATCCCTCTTCATCTTCAGCACCCGCCGCAAGCTCGCGATATCATTGAACTGCACTGCCTTGTGCAGTATCGTCACACCGTCCTTGTTCTGCACCCCAAGGATGGCAGGGTCGGCCTTGTCGAGTAGCAGCGGGATCACCTTTCTGCAGTGCGGACCGTCATATACACGGTGTAGGGGCGTTTCGCCGAATATGTTTTGCGCGGACAGCGAAGCGCCGTGAGAGAGGAGGAGAGAGATCAGCGGTAGGAGCGAAGCGCAAGGGGTCGGTGGGTCACTGCTAACTAGGTCGTGCAGCGGGGTGTTTCCGAAGGAGTTCTTTGCTTTCAGGCAGGCGCCACGCTCCACTAGCAGCTTTATCATTGTTGGCGAGGACTTCTTCGAGCAGATGGCAGCTTGCAGCGGAGTTAGCTTGTTTTCGGACTTTTTGTTTGGCCCGCTGCGCACGTTGATGTCCGCGCCCATATCCAGGAGGAGGCGGGCAAGATGCTCATGGCCCTCGTGAGCTGCCCAGTAGAGAGGTGCTAGGCCGTCTTTGTCTAGCAATGCTAGCTTGTGGAGGAGGGGGGTTAGCAGGATTGAGAGGGCGCGGTTACAGCGGAGGAGGCTGTTTAGGTCACTTAAACCTAGGTTTGAGGCTATTAGGATCAGAAGTTCATTCGGGAGTTTAAGTAATTGCATTGTCGGAGGTCGAGTTTGAAGTATCATGCTTTGAGTAGAGTCGAGAGGGGTTGAGAGGTATATTGAGGGCTGAAATACCAGGGTACCCACCAGTTATCGTCACCCAAGATCGGGCAATAAGAGGCGAGCGTGACATGTCAAGTGATTGCTTTTTGCCCAGGTTGGTTTTTAGTGACTGCGAAGAAACCACGTCACTTGTCACGCTCATAGACCGCTTTTCCCGAGATGGACGCATACTCTAGCATAACGTCTTCCCCTCATTCCTCTTCTAATTTTCCTTTCGCCCTCCTCCTTTCATCCTGTGCGCGGTTGATAGTTCCTCTGTATTCGGGTATGCACTCGTATGCTATCTGGTGCTTTTAGAACCACAGTCTCTCACTCATGTAACCATTCAATCTTAAAAGCACGTGACCTGGCGCCATTCACGTTTTTGATCCTACCAGGATCGTCTGCCAAGACAATATCAGAGCCTCACGGTTAGAAGCTCAGGAGAGAGGGAACAGATGGGACTGGAACTTACTGGCACAATACGAACACTGTGGTCGAGTTAATTCAGCAAGAAAGTTCACCAATTCCCATACACTGCAAAGAATTCGGCAGATACATCGCCTCCCTGGCCTTCAAAGTAATATCTTGGACGAAAGCACGACTGACTTCAACACCACTGCTTCGTTCATCCATTGACCCTCACAAACAAAGATCAAAACAAATCATACTGTGCCCGAGCACCAACAATGGGCTACTCAACGGCCGACAGATTCTATCTGGTGTTCTTCGCCATGTTCATACCAACAATGGCTTTCGTGGACCTCATTCCTATTTGGCCTCGCGCGATTGTCCCTGCGCCCCTGTGGGCTCTTCATGAGTTCTACCTGGATAACTTCAACGATCAGCTGGTGATCAAGTTCCCCACGTGGTTCAGCGTGTTCATCTTCTTCGAGGCTTGCTATAACTTGCCGGCAGCGATCTGGATTTTTCTCGGGATTCGTCGTGGTATGTTCCCTTTTCTGGAACGGCATCAGGAGGGAAAGGAAGGAGTGTTACTAATGAATTGTATTGCATTGTAGGGGACTCGAGCTCTTGGGTTCACATGTGTATGCTCGGTACACTGTGCACGCTTAGCACCATTGTTTGCATTGCGGAGATACGACAGGATCCCGACATAGCTGCTTTGCAGCGGGGGATGCTGATGTTATGCTATGTGCCCTTTGCTGTTATCTGTGAGTGCTTTCAGGATTCATTGCGAGGTTGAGGCGGTGGTGGCTAATCATGGTCCGCCCGACCTAGTCCCGATTATGGCGATTCACAATATGATTAGGATACAGGGCAGACTTGCTCTTGCGGATAGGGCTGTGATTGGGAAGAAGGGCAATTAGATATAGATTGTTATGATGCGACAGCCTGTGATTAACTTAGTCATGGCGAAGTGGACTACGTTTATATTACCGGCACTCGAGTGTAGTGGGATTTAGAAGTGTTGAAGGTACAGCTTGAGAAAAAGAAGTAGAAAGTTGGTTACATCGTTGATAGTTGTATCATATCTAGAATCTTCTGTGATGATTTTAGAATCAACCACCTTAAATTTAACTCCGAACTTTTTTAGAGTCTTCCATTGTTCACACCTCTACAAGTATATCGTACAACCACTAAATGCTGACTTTATATTAAACCAACCCTGTACCGTTACTGCCATGCAAGAAATAATAATAGTAACAATCCTATTCCGAGAGCCGTAGAAGTCATGACAACAGAACAGAAGTTGCAACAATTTGTGGGTTAACACCTGTGACGAGTTAGTCTGAATTCTTGGGAGGGGGACTTCGAATCAAAAACATTTTATAATTGCAACTGCCAGCACTTGCGCGAGAAGGATCTGCAGTTTGTAACTGATAGTCAATTTTGATGTCGAGATCCCTCCTGTTCTTCTCCGTAGGCTTTGAGCTGATGCTGCCGGTGATGACTTCACCCCTATTAACTCTCAGAACTTCATGGAGGTAGAAGACGGTCTGTTTCCAGTGGGTGTATTTCGCATGAGGTCCTGTAGAAAATTTGATCGGCTTGTGGCACGCCGAAAACTCGATATCAAACCAAGCGATGAATGCGTGCGCAAAGTCATTCCGGTTGAAATGGAGTTCAAAGGGCACGTGAAATGCGAGCTCGGGTGCCATGACAGTGTACAAATCGATAGAGAAAACTTGGCCGGGATCTGTAACTACAGCTTTCATCTCTACGGTGTCGACAAGAGGCTCGGCTAGGGCGGTTCTCTGAAGGGGTGTGAAGTCGAATCCGTAGACGTTGTTCCAATCTAATACAGGCAATTAGTCATATAGTAATGAAATGATTGGGTAAAGCTCACAGCCAATCTTCTCCTCTTTATAGTCTCCGTCTTCAATAGCAGCCATGTAGATATGAGCCTTGTCTGGAAATATCAATCCTCCGGGGGCAAGATATTTGTCTCTGGCAAGCAAAACTGTATCCAACATGCTTTCATACAGTAGGAAGTAACCCATCCACTCAGATATGATGATATCGACCTTTTCAACAGGAAGCACAACTTCCTCCATCTTTCCTTGAAGAAGAGTAATCCGGTCGCTCATTCCGTTGATCTTAACAATTTCGCTTGCTTTTTCAATGATGGTAGACATATCAACGCCGATGACATGTTTGGCACCAGCCTTAACAGCGAACCTATATCCAAATAGCCCCATATTAGTGCTGTTTCCTCAATAGGGGGAGGACTAGGAGACGAAGGACGATTTGCGAGCATGACTCAGAGGCAAATTCTCAACAGTATATTTATGACAGGGATAACTGTAAAAAAGGTTTCTCATCCTTGTGAGAAGGAATGGGGTTGGGGGTTTTTCCCTATGCTAAAATCGAGAGGGGGTAGAATATCGGGTCGTACATGCTAAGGATGGATGTTCCACATCCAACATCCAGAACAACCTTGTCCTTGAAAAGGTGCGCATTCTGATAAATGGCGTTCTTGTAGGCGTTGGTTCTCACCTCGTCTTTCTGGCGGAAGATACGATATGAGCTAATTTTTCCAGTGGTAAAGGGCGGGACAAACAGGGGAATATCACGAACCAACATCTCCTCGTGAATGCCTGGTTGTGAAGACAATTCGCGTCAGTTTCCGGGTTTAAAATTGGTGTTATTTCCGCCTCTTCCTCGAGTGAATAATTGTAAACTAACCATGATGATTGTAGCTATCCAGAAGGTGGGGTATTAGTAAAATATTTCATTTCATATGATACGAATTGTCAAAGGTGAATCATTATTATTTTACCTCTGGAAGTAGTGCTCTTCAGCTTGTTCAAGACGCTTTTCCCCCATTTTGGCCGTTGAGGAAGCACTGTGTAAGAGGAGAGGGGACAGTTGAGGAAACCTCAGCCGCAAGGAGAATCTGAAAGCGATGATGAAGGTGAGGGGTGTGAGGAAGGGAAGAAAGTGAGGAAATGGGGGAAGAATGAAGAAGGGAAGGGGGAAATGAGGGATAGAGAGAAGGGAGGAAGGTTGATGTTCGCAGTGGGGAGGGGTTGGCGGGACGTTGTAAAACGAACCAGAATTTTTTTTGGCCGATTTTTCCCCTGCTCTAATTCTCCAGATCATCTCCGAGACCAGAACACCCTACTTTTCTCTAGCACACTATCCTTCCCTGTTATCCCACAACACCAGTATTAAAGACCAGACCTGTTATCGCTGCTAGATAGGTTTTGAGATGGAAGCCGAAATAATTGACATATCCCCTCAATCAAAAAAACGGCAAAAGTCCTCTCAGTCACTGCAGCGGATAACGATAAAAGGGCCGGAATATAGCTATTCCCATCTCGAAATGTTTGATATCCCTTTTCCTCGCCATCCAGCGACCTACTCCTTAGATTGACTGGGAATCTAGGATTTTCGACCCCCCGTTTGACTCTCCTGCTGTGGTCGATGCAATCACCTGGCGTACGACCCTTACAAACAGCTTGATGCAATGCTTGGGCGTGGTAGGAGCCGCTATTCGCATTGACTTATTACATATCGAAGGCAGGGAGGCTGTATTGAGACTTCCGACCACTGATATGGTCAAGTTTGGCGCAGCTGTGAGTGGATTTGTTGGTACAAGCGAGGGGAGAAACATTGGGTTCAAGACTTTGGGAAATTCTGCATTTTTAATGGGGTTGATAGGGAAGGCGAGGGAGGAGGATATATGGGACGGATTCGGTAATTGAGGTCATTTCGGCGTAAGTGATTCCTTTCTCGACATATTGATCATTGGTTAAATAAGAATGTCGTTAAACTGACGATATGATACAGGAGAATGAGAAAAAAACAGAACAAGGGGAACACACAAAACACCGCAAACATAAACAAAAAGAATAGCATAATTCTCATTTTATTCCGACCAACTCCGGGCCCCCGGAAAAGCATGCAATCAAGCTTGTCTGTTACTAGTATCTTTCGCTCTTAATCCATTAACGATGTCCTTAACAATGGCATCGGTGTATTTGCGCACTGATTTTTCAATAATACTCGCAGCATGCAATTCTTCGCCGAAAATGGACTCGACAATCTCTCCACCTCTAACTGCAAGCACTGATAGAAGCGTATCGCTCAACTGTTCCTCCTAGGTTAGCTTGTCATACCCACTTGGAAGTAAGACTACCGGATTGAAGCTTACCCCATGTGTACTTTCACAGCAACCTTGCAACCACACACCCGAATTGTTTGCGACTACACCTTCCTTGAATTGGACACGGTAGTCTCTGTTCACCTGGCAGCTCTTTCCTTCTAGAAATCCTCTCGCAGGTTTCAATAAGGTCTCGTGAACATTTCTAACATATCCCGTCGCGATAATTATGGCATCAAATCCTGGCGTGGTCTCCGCCGCACCCGTCCTAGCATTCTTTAACTGGAGATGGATTTCACCAAGCTTGTTTTCCTCCACCCCAGCAACCTCCCGCAGGGGTATAATGCGGTGTTGCCATTCTGCCTCGCTTGGATTCTGCAATCTTTGGTGGTAGAGCGTCTCATACAGATGTTCGATAAGCTCGAGACGGACGACACCATAGTTTGTGGTACGATCTTGAACTATGGACTCTCTACGAATTTCTGTTGGCATCGAATACACCAGATCGACACGAGATGGATCAAAAATCTCATTGACACTGGAGGCCTAAGAATCAGTATATATCTAGTAAATAGGAGGGGGGGAGTGGGGGGGACCTTACAAAGGACTATCGTCGCTTGGTCTCAATGCTGATCCCTTGATAATTAGGCTGGTCTTGGAGTTGGGATACCTGGAGTGCATGTCGTTAAAGATTTCAGCGGCGCTCTGGCCGCCGCCCACGATAGCTATCTTATACGCTTTATTCTTGTCATTCAAAAGCTTTGGAACGGCGGATGAATATCCGGACGAGTGGATGATACGTGAGTTAAGGGGATTTTGTTGAAATGCTTTGGGAATATTGGGTTTCCCTCCCACTGCAATTATCACATGTCGCGCGGTCAACCTCTTCTCTTGGCCGTTTTTGATATCTCTTGACGTTACCGCCCAACTTTGGATCGGTTTCTCGCCAATAGGAGCAACTGAAACGACATCTTGCCCGTACCTTACACAATTCTCGAAATGCGAAGCGCACCAGGCCATGTAATCGTTGTACTCCTCTCTCAGCGGCAAGAAGGTGCCAAGATTGGTGAAGGCTACTAATCTGTTTTTCTCGCGAAGATAATTCAGGAAAGTGAATTCCGATCGAGGGTTCCTTAGGGTTGCAAGGTCCTTGATGAAGGAAATCTGCATTCGGGAGCCAGGAAGAATCATTCCTGCATGCCATGCGAATTCCGGTTGACGCTCAAGGAACAGCACCCTGGCCTGCGCCTTTTGGTCATGCAGGGCTATTGCTATGGCCAGGGAGGCTGGACCAAAGCCAACGCATACCAAGTCGTAGGGCTCTTGGTCGCGGCCGCCCATGTCTGGGGAAGGTGTATGGTTTCCGTTGCGGTATGTCAGATCGCCGTTCCCGTGGGTGCCGTCGACGCTATTCGAGGTGGAATGGCTGTTGGAAATACTATCGGTGAAAGTAGTGATCCCATTACTGTGGCATCCAGTACCATTACCATGGGTCCCGTTCATATGATCGCTTCCGTGCCCGTTCGTGATATCCGCCATGATAGTACTGCGTCTGTCGGAACGCAAAAGAAATGAGGGGAATAATGAATTCAGTGTGGATCCGGTTGACGAGAGAAGGAACCTACTGTCGGTTTAATACTTCAGTTAGCTTAACGTTCCTCGTTGCAAACACATCTAACCAATCAGAGTGAAGGCGTTTCCAATGACCCATCATCACTATCAAACCAACTTTCATTTTATTTTTCTTGGCCTCGTGTTTGCTAGGAAAAAGAAAAAAAGAAAAAAAAATGGGGCTTCGGAAGTGCGGGATCATATTTTCTGCTATTATTTACCTTTTCGGACCTTCTGGCTTTTGTGAAGTCTCGGGGAGAAGTGATAAATGCAATTTGGTAAAAAAAGAAAGTGGTGTTTACTGACAGTCTCTGTTGTTAGTTGGCTGTGATTTCGAATGTGATGTAACGGTTTGTTTTCTATGCGGTGACTATTATGTTGATATTGATGCTACCGGCGCAGCGAATGGAATAGCGAAATGTTCCTCCTGAGTGACGGTTTGCAGTACTGCACCAGTTTGTTATATTATCGGAGACGCACGAAGTGGAGGGGAAGTAGAGCTACTCGGTACGATAGGGCCCTGCTTCCTACACTGCACAATTATAAACACATCTTAGCATCCCATCGCTTTTTTGTTCTTGCTTTTTCGAAGTAGTGGCGGTTTGGGAATATCTATTACCGCTCGAATGGTGATTTTGTGTCTCGAGTACTGTTTACTGCAGTACTGCAGCGTCAATAACCTTGGAAGGAATGAGGGAGGGAAGGGAGAAAAAAGTGTCGAGTTTTTGCCTTCAATGACGCAGAATGCTGCAGCAGTGACGAACACGAGGTAAGAATCTGATAATAAAAAAGAGACCTATCTGATAAGGCAGGCAGGCAAAGCAAGCAGACAAGGAAGCAAGCAAGGAAGAGAGAAAACCTAGGTATGATGCGAGAGCAATACCAGTACTGTAGTGTAGAAACCCGTAATAGCAAACCGCCAGGCATGGATGGAGGCCCAAAGATACTTAAGTACCATTTATCCCAAATGCCAAAAAAAAGGTAACCTCATCCACAAACCAGTGCGGAACACTCACTACTCGCTATAGTTCCCACATCACCCCCATTCGAGGCCAGAGAAGAAATTTAAAAGCTATAGAAGACCTAGGGCAGTATAGTACGGTACTTACAAACATGCCCAATTCCCTACCATCTAACCACCAATCCGGGAACATACATTTATCACACTACGAACCACTCGACACACTCCCCCATTAAACAAAGGGGGGCGGGGAAAGAAAGAAGAAGAAAAACTCCTGCAAGGCACTTACTTACCATCGTACCATACCCATACTCGAGTACTCATCATACCGCACCGACCTCCTCCTACTTCCCCCACAAGAGTTATAAAAAATAAAAATAAAAAAGATATTACTCAAACAATCATACCATCTTCCCCTTACCAGTCCAAACCAATTCTAAACTCGTCGTCATTCACCCCCGGAAATAGCGTCCCCAGGAAAGAAGGAAGGGAGAGGAGGGGGGAATTGAAAGAATTGAAAAAAATAAAAATGATAATTAGATTATCGTAATCAGATCGCAAGATTGCGGTCAGCATCTGGCCCCAACACCCCACCTCGGCGTTACCGAAGGAAGGAAGGGAGGCGGTGCCGCCCAACAAAACACCCCACTCGAGGTGTGAGGAGGGGAAGGAAAGGGAGGTAGGACAAGGATCAGATAAAGTGGGATGATAATCATGATGGATGACTGTGATTGCCGGGGTTGTTAGTGCGTGTACTTGTATGTAGGGGTCAAGTGTAGGTCAACTGTTGTGACCGGGGAAGTGGGTTAGCGAATTGATCGGATCGGATAAGATTGTGGGTTGTCATATCATAGGTTGCGGCAGGTTGGACAACGGCAATGAGGAGCGGCTCGGCTGGAGGGGAAGAAGGGTGTGGTGGGCGGAGCGGGGGGGAAGCGCTACCGTGCGATTGATAGTTAGTTGGACAGAGTGGAGTTTCCTCGTAGGGAAGGAGGCGATCTGATAAAAATTAGCCTGTTTTTCTTATCTCATCGGATTGGGAGTGCCGGGTGAGTTAAAAAAAAAACACAACCAGGAAGATAACATTGGTATGATACAGTAGCGCGTGCACTTGGCAGCACCGTGGTGGTATGAAAATATTTTCTTGCTACCTTCACCGATCACCTGGATCCTTTCCACCCCCCTGCCTGACCCTTGTTTGCCACTCTTACGCGCGCCCAGACGGCTTGTTGCGTTCACACGTGTGCGAAACTACTAGACGAGTGATCGTTCGTGAAGTGGTGCATGCCAGCCGATGATTTTTTCGGCGACACAGATTGACGGACGGGCGCGGGGGGAGGGGACTATGATACTTGGCATGCTCACCGGGATATCCGTCTGGAGAAGGATTAAACGAATCATCACCCTTGCCTCCGCGGAGTTCTCGGGGTTTGTAGCAATTGGGGTTTCCAATTTCTAGTTTTGAACTTGGGAGGGGATTTACTGTCTGGGATCATGTCAAGGGAATAATTCCCTTGCTTTATGTTTTGTTTTCTGGGGCATGCTTAATCCTTGCCACATCTGCGAGCTAGTCTTTCTCCCTCTGCTTTCCTACTAACTAGGGTGTTGAGTTTCTCTCCCTCTCCCTCTCTCCCGTTTGAATTCGGGAGTTGGAACTATTAAATAATATTATTATAAACGATTTATGTCACAAATTCTAGACTGTTGCTTAGCTCTTTCTTCCAAAGTGGACTCAACAAGCGTCAACTGTAGACAGAGCGGATTCATTCTACTCCAGGCTCTGCTGCCTGGACATGGCAGCGTAGATCCCATCTTTGGCGATCAGTTCGTTGTGCCTGCCTTGCTCAATGATCTTTCCTTTCTCGAAAACGTAGATGCAGTCTGCCATCTGGATGCTAGCTAGACGGTGCGCAACTGCGATACAGGTTCTATTCCGGCTCGCTGATGCTACGGCTTCCTGGATGAGCTTCTCGGAGTGCGAGTCGAGGGCTGAAGTGGCCTCATCAAGAAGGAGGATTGCCGGATCGCGCATGAGCGCCCTGGCGAGCGAAACGCGTTGCTTCTGCCCACCAGAAAGTTGGGAACCGTTGGCACCACAATCGCTAGGAAGCTGTTAGTGAAAAGCAAATTGAGAATAAACATTGTAGAGTAGATTCACGTTTCGTAGCCTTCAGGGAGACCCATAATAAAATCGTGTAGCCCACACATCTTACAAACCCTCTCAATGTCTTTTCTAGAGACGTCTTTCCCTGGGCCTGCTCCAAGACTAACGTTGAAGTGGATGCTACCAGGAAACAAGCAAGGTTCTTGGGAGACAAGAGATATCCGACTCCTATGGTCACGCACCGGGATAGCCCTAATATCCACATCATCGACGAGAATACTTCCAGAACTAACGTCGTAGAAGCGTTCTAGTAGGGCGACTGCGCTCGACTTTCCAGCACCAGAATACCCCACGAAAGCAACAAACTGGCCTGGTCCTATGGTGCAGGACATGCCATCCAGTACTGGCACATCTGGGCGAGCGGCGTATCTGAATTGGACACCTCGGAACTCAACCTTGCTACCATTTTTTACTCTCAACCTAGCCGCGGCTGACTTCTCGCGGGGGGGTGGTTGTGAGTCAGTGTCAATGGTAGGTTTCTGATCGTGAATCCTGAAAACGCTTAGGGCAGCACTCTTCGCCCGAGTTACCTCCGGTGCTAATGAGAACATCTGCCCCGAGGCCTGTGCAGAGAACAGAAGAGCTGGCAAAACGATGAAGAAGTCTAATTGTGTGTAGTTACCGTCTCTGACCTGTCTGGAGCCCCAGTAGTATGCGAGAGCATAAACAAAGTATGTGATTGCCAATGCGAAAGCCAACCAGAAATTCCCTGCCACAATAAACCGTAGGCTTTCCCGGTATGGCTTATCTACAGCTTCGCTGTAAAGCCGGGTGACATCGTTCTCTCTTCCGAGGGCTGCGACTGTTTTTATGGCCGTGCACGCCTCGGTTGCCAGAGCTGCGGCTTCTACGTATGCTGTTTCATGTCTTTGTTGGAACTTTGATAGAACACGCAATCTAAGAAAGCCGGACACCAGCATTATCGGGACAGCTGCAAGGAGGACGATTGCTATCTTCCAGGCAACGACGTGGGCTAGGATAACTCCCCCAACCATCGATGTCGTGACTGAAAATATTGTGCCTAGAATAACACCGGACAGGCCGCTGAGGTGGCCAGTATCCATATTAAGCATAGAGACTAATGCTGCTGGTGAGTGAGAGGGTGCCTGGAACCACGCGGCATCTTGGCGCAAAATATTTCTCAAGGAAATATCCCGAATACGTCTGATAAGCCTCTCAGAGACGATACCAAAAGCTGATCCACTTGTGGTGTAAGCAGCCAATGCAATTAACGAGAGGACAAAAAAGATCAAGGAGAATGAATTGGCGCGATTTTGGAGCTCAGCGGAGCTTCTCTGGTTGTTAAGTGTTGAAATCAGATTCCCAAAGATGACTGCTTCACCCAAAATAATGCCTCCGGTGATGATGGAAGCTATGAGTCCGATGACAATGATCGGCGTATCTGGTTTGCTGAGAGATAAGCATCGCCGAATAAGGGCACTGGAAGTTAGCGTCTGGAACTCTTCGGTTGATAGGGCCTCGGGGTTTTGTCCCTGCTCCTCATTCTTTTCGTCCACTCTCTCGATGAGTCTGGCATCGTCATCCACCTTCGTTTTGGTAGAAGAAAGACTGCTTGCGCGAGAATTTGCACCCAAGAGCCTCTGTGACCTGACCAGTGCATGATAGGCTCCGCGAGCCTCGAGCAAACTTTCGTGAGTGCCTTCTTCGACCACATGGCCATTTTGTATGACGACAATCTTGTCTGCGCCACGCACGGTAGCTAACCGGTGGGCAATCATTATCGTCGTTCTACCCTTCTTGCTCTTAGCATTATCAAGGGCGTCGAGAACTACTGCTTCGCTTTGGGAATCTAGTGCGCTCGTGGGTTCGTCTAGCAATAAGATACTTGGATCGCTAACGAGCGCTCTCGCTATTGATACCCGTTGTCTTTGGCCGCCGGATAACTGTGTAGCACCAGCTCCACCGAGCTTGGTGTTGAAACCATCCGGAAGACTCGTGATAAAATCGTAGGCGTTGGCATCTCTGGTAGCTTGATAGCATAACTCGATTGCTTCGCTCTCGCTTAATCCCTCCTTGTGCAATAAACCGTGGCGGATGTTTTCCATTATAGTTCCCGAAAATAGCACAGGTTCCTGGTCCACTAAGGAGACGTGCCTCCGATAGTCTCGGAGGTTGAGCTCTCGCAAATCACGATTACCAATTTTAACTCGCCCGGAAGCGGGATCATAGAAACGCATCAGCATCGCTGCAATAGTGCTTTTCCCACTCCCCGAAGGCCCCACAATTGCTGTGACCTTGCCAGCTTCGAAAGTGAGATTGATATCCTCGACAACCTTGACGGTAGCTCGTGCCGGGTAATTGAAGGTGACGTTGTCGAGAACAATATCGTTTCGTTCCATAGGCTCGGGCATAGGTAGCCCTTGCGCTGAGTACACATTGATGGCTGGGTCGGGTCGGTCAAGCATTGAGATGATCTTCTCACCAGCTGCAGCGGCTAGTGCGAAGGTCTGCAGGAAAGGGCCGAAGGAGCCAATAACGAATGATGCATCAAGGATCAGAAACACTACAGTATATACCGTTCCTGCTCCTTCATCCTCTTTAAATGAGCCTTCGGCGATCTGCTGAGAGCCCTGCCAGAAAGCAAGAGCATTGGCTGAGTAACTACTTTCAATTATCAGATCGGAGGCTTCACAGGGTTAGGGTTTAGTCAACATACGCCACGAAATAAACAAGCCCCAGCATTAGTGCTCCAGCAAAGGCCTTGCTGGCTCCCTTCATGATGGCAGGCCGCATAAACTTCAGATGCTCATCGGCAAGTTTATCCAGCGCATCGAATGCTTGAACCACTTGCACCGCTATTATGGCACCTTCAGCCACCGAAGTTGCTTTTTCTGAGTATTCGGTTGCCTCTCTAGCATATTTGGCGACTACTTTAGAGCCAAAGGTAATGACAATAAGCATGGCAGGGACCACCGCTGCAAACAGAATTCCGGTTAGGCGGGCATTCAAGAAGAACCCGGCGGTGAATGCAGCGATGAAATAAGAGACCGATTGAAGAAACAGGCCGGCTTTTTCGGAGGTGCCCAAATGGATTGTTTGGGTGTCTGCTGTTAACCGGTTTGCGATCTGATAAGATCAGTAATGATAGGGGTGCGCCAAAGATTATCGGAGAACATACATCTGGACACTCAATTTCAAAGTAGGAAATCTCCATTCCCACTGCTTTCTTCAGCAAATCCTCTCTCAAACCTCGCGAGACTCTTTCTCCAACTATACCCCAACAAGTAGCCCATCCCCAAGTAGTGAAGAAATACGCAACAGAAACTCCCAGCAGCTGGCAAATTCTGGTCTGCAATTCATCTTCGTCAGGCGGGAAATGGTTTATTATCTTTCCAAAGATTACACCAATGATAGGCAGCGGAGCTCCAGCTGCTAAGGATAATATGATTGCTAATGCGAGGACAGTTCGTTGATGCCACGTATTGAGAGGTCGGTATAACGAAAAATAAGAAGTCCTGGATTTGAAACCTAAAAGCTGCTCAAGAACTGGAATCGCTGGAGGTGCTGGATCAGGGGTGGTGTTTGGACTAGTTGGAGCGCTGGGGTTTAGAGAAGCAATGTCTATTGAATGATGCGAACGGCGTCGTGACAAAGGTTGGTTTGCGCCTGGAAAGGACGCCATTATGCTTTATTCTCAGCCCAATGGTTTGTAGAAAGAAGCTGCCGAGATGTCTGTTGCTACCAGATCTGCGTTCACAAGATCTTTGGAACTTCTAAGTGAATAGCTCAACGACGGGTGATAGTGGGAGCTCGAGGAGACCCTGAAAATCCAAGTATTGGCGAAGCTATAGAATCCAGGGTATCAACTCGAAAAGCCGGGCAAAATCCGAAAGAAGCAGATGGAGGAAAATGGGAAAAAAAGAAAGAAAAAAAGCAATAAGATTCAGCACGAAGGGGAATTAGAAAGAGTCCCTAGATTAGGAAACCCGAGAAGTATGAGTGGGGAGTATGTGTCCGGGAACTGAAGTTCTATAGCGTCTGGAATAAGTGGGGGATAGATTGACTGGATGTTGATTGATCCTCATGATACACACACAAAGGGGTCGAAGCAGGATTAGCTCCCTAGAATTGAAGTGGGTCCATCAGTGACCGGATGGCAATAGCTTCTACACAGTGAGGGCACCTATTGTGTTGGTAATGAAGAGGGTAATGCTAACCCCGTATAAGACGTGGGGGCTTAACAAAGAAGATCTATGTAGGGTTATGGCAGCAATAACAATTAGAATACTGTGTATGAATGGTAAGGAAAGATGCGCTAGTGATCAAGTCGTTTCCCCTTCTCCGTCGCTCTAGCGTTTCCATTCGATGTCCTCGGATTGAGGTAGAGAAAAACTGTACTATTTCAGGCACCATAACCGGATTGCTAGTAGTGCCATTGGTAGTAGGTGGAGTATATCTGAAATTTATCTGATAAAATTTTGTCCGGGTGATGGCCTCCGAGAAACTACTTCTAGTTAGAACGGAAGGTTTTGAGGTGTGGTAGGAGGTGTAGCTGTATGCTGCTGAGCCTCCACCGAGAAGGAGGGGAGAAGGACTAACTGCGACACGGGGCGGGGGCGGAGGTCCCCATATTGTTGCACAATTGTAAAATAGACTCGGCCAAGAACGGGAAGGGCAGGTTGGTGGAAAGAAAAGAGGGAGATGAAATGGTCATAAGAGCCTGCCACCCGTCGGGGTCTCGAGTGGGCGAGCAAAAAAAAGACGAAAGAAGGCTACATTATTCATTGTACTTTAACCTCAGAACGCCTCGGAACTTCAAAAAGATGAATGCTTGAGTTCTACTACTAGATTTAATATTGGAATATCGGAGCTCTGCTCGAGAACGATCCCTCGAGTTTGAAATTGAATGGTCTTGTGTAATAGTTCCGAGTATCTACGAGTACTTCAGCTCTTCCTAGGACATATCGTACCGATCTCATAAGACATGACAGGAATGCGCATCGCGAGAGCCCATGAGGCTACTCGTGACGAATTCCAGATACTCCCATTTGGCCAGGTATGATAGCCAAGCGCCGCACTCCCCTGGGGCATGGGAAACCCAATTGGGCAAAGTAATGGGGTTGTTTCCTAGCTAGGAGAACCGCAAAGTCCATTGAATGAATCTGACTTCTTCCTTTGGAAGCTAGCTTCAAAATTTGCCAATCTCCCGAATGGGATTTATGCTCAATATTCACTACGATTCGCGGCCGAAACTTTTTGCCGGACCGAAACCCTAGGGGTATCATAAGGTACAAGGATCGGAGAAAGATGAAAGAAGGAGAAAAAGTCCCTCAAAGAAATTCACACCTACAGTCCGGTTTCTTCCATGTGGGCCCTCTTTTTCTGCAGGTCAAGTGGAGTTAGGGTGGTCGGGGAACTGTTAAAGGACGGAAGACGTTGGTTGTAGTCTATTGACACCTACCGTACTGTATCTTTGACGCAACTGCATCTGATAATACTTGTATTACATTTTACCCTAACCCCTGCAAAAACGGGGAGCGACATGAAAATTTTTATCTGTCGATCAGGTTCATAATCTTGGTCTAATCAATCCATCAGACAAGATTTCCTAATCAATCAATCTTATCCGATGGGTGACAAGTGGTCCCCTTTTAAACCTTGATCTTAGCTCCGATTGTTCGTGCTTGGAGCGTGCCTAAGAAGAACTCGTCACAAAAGGTTCATAGATGATGACGAATTTTAGTGTGTGTCCCATAAAATGTGACGCGGTAACCTTTGGGTCCTCCTGATCCGACAACCAGCTACGAGTACAGTACTCACCCACAATCGGCGGGTATCTCCAATTTTACCAACCATTCCCTGTCGAGGGGAATGGGTGCGGGATCCTCCATTTCTTCAGGTTTTTTTTGGGGGGAGAAACCCCTTTCCTCTCTTTGACATGGATCAGAGAAGGTGTATGGTACGATATGGTACCGTTGGCTTGGACACTGGGTCACTCGGGTGGGGGCTAGGGTCCATGGGCCCCTGGTGATCAGATAAACGGATGAAGGAAGCAATGATGTGGTTAACCTCGTGCTGCATGCGCACGCCAAGCACCATGAACGCTCTGCCGCACCTACCGGTAATCCACTTTACAATCCAGTACTTTGCAGTACTTCACCATTCGTACCATCTTTTACGTACAAGGCGGGTATTTGTTTTCTTAGCATCGTAGCGGTCCAGGTTAACTTCCAATATCCCTCCGCAATTCACTCTAGCTCCCACTTTCCTCTTTTATCTAATCCTGGCTACGCGAGGCTACCTAGATTGTGGTGGAGGAGGTGTGGCCGTCACGGGGTGAGGGGGCTACCTATACTGCTCTATTAATTCTGTTTCAATATTGCACTTGTACTCAAATAGCATTTGGGAAAGATCACGCCCGCCCATCGAGGCTTGGAGAAGAAGAGCATCTTAACCCACCTATTCTATCTACAGAGTATCTACTCGATATGGCCATACCTTGAACTCCTTGGTAAAAACTCCAAACCTTTGTTTGCTTTGCCAGTCCTCCTTGACAAGAACGCTTCTACATCTACCGAAATCACATTTTCCTCCGGGACAAGGTCGTTTTGTCGCGGCCGGAAATCCACTGACCAAACAAAACTGCTGTAGAGCTGCTGACCGCGATATCCGTTCGGTGGGGCATCTCTGTTTGCTTTTTTACGAGTCGATAAATACTCTCTCGAGTTGTTTCGTGTTCGCATCCTTCTTGTGATCACCACTGTCAGCGCTTTGATTCGGAGTCTCAAATACAAACAATTCTAGCAACCCTTGCTTTACTAGCAGCTCCAAGAAAATTATAATCCAGCTTCTTTGGACCGCCATTTCTTTGGGAGCCCCTTTGTTTTATCAATTCAAGCCTTTTCCACAGTATCGCCGGTCCCAGGTCGTTGTAGAGTCCAGCCGTTTTTGAACTGACCAATCCGATGTCAAGTAATTCGGCTGACCACCAGATGCATCGTTACACCACTTTCCCGAACCTCTGCATTGCTGCAACGCCAACCCCCGATCCTGGGCTGCCTACGCATCGCTTGGTGGAGCTTCGAATCCCCAGTGATACCCCAAAGGAATCTATCCTCGTCTCGTGGTCACAGATATTGAGGGGCTACGCACCCGGGGATAATGTGGTGTTTCGAGTCGAAGACGAAGTCGTTAATGTTGATTTCCTGACCGGCGATGTGGAGTACATTCCTGGGGAAAATATCCAAGTTGGGGAACAGGAAGGCGCTTTACGGGGATGTACCGGTATTTACTTCCAAACTGTATGTGTCCCCGCATCATCACCCTCATTATCGGGATGAATTCTGGTGTCATGTTTTACCCCTCTGACCAATGTATTCATGTGACATAATAGGTTGAAGCTACACGACTGCCCGATGTGTATTTGGTATTAAACTTCTCAAGGTCGATCATTTCCATTTTCGCTTCCAAGGCGATCGTTCCCCTTCGGCACCTGCAATCACTCGCTTCACAACTTCTCCGGGTTCTATCGGGAAACACCACTTCACCCTTGGAGCAGCTTGCCAAGCTCAGTGTCAATGCGCAGAGTGCGGAGGCTTTTGCTACACTCGGGAACGGCGACTATGAGTCATTTGGCGAGCTATCGGTTCTGAACCCTCACCCTCAAAAGTTGGCCGGGCCCGAGCTATTGCACGAACTCATATCTCCAGCACATTGTGACTGCAAAGCCTTGGATTTTATGTATGCAGACGGAGAAGCAAGAAAGAGTCATACGTATGAGCAGCTCGACTCTCTTTCAACCCAATTTGCCCTTCGTCTTCTCGAGTACCTACCCCATGGCAAAACCGGACATGCTATTCCGGTCTTGCTTCCACAGTCGCCGGAACTATATATCGCCTTGATCGGTGTCTTAAAAGCTGGTGCAGCGTTCGTGCCACTAAACCTTGACGCCCCAGCAGAGCGAATTCGCTTCGTTGTTGGAGATGTGAAAGCAAGCGTTATTGTTACCGCGTCGTCGTTCTCCAACATTTTTACATGGGAAAAATGTCCGCCAACTATCCTCGCTGATAGCGACGTAACAACGGCTCCAGAAGAGCTCATGCTATCTTCGAACATCAACCCCAATGGACCAGCGTATATTATGTACACCTCCGGCTCCACTGGTACTCCAAAAGGCGTCATAATCTCTCACTCAGCAGCTACCCAATCCCTCCTTGCCCATGAGGAACACATTCCATTGTTCGAACGATTCCTTCAGTTTGCCGCGCCTACATTCGATGTTTTTGTCTTTGAAATGTTTTTCCCATTATTCCGCGGAAAGACCCTTGTTGGTTGTGACCGGGGGAGGCTCCTTGCGGATCTTCCTGGAGTGATCAACATGCTCGATGTAGACGGAGCGGAGCTGACACCAACGGTTGCGGGCGGGCTTATTATTGAGCGAGACAAAGTGCCCGGGCTAAAGGTGTTACTTACAATTGGTGAGATGTTGACCCGCCAGGTCGTGGACCAGTTCGGCAGTGACGTGCTGCAGGGTATGTATGGGCCCACTGAGGCGGCAATACATTGTTCCCTTGCAATCGGCTTTGAGAAGAGCTGGAAGATTGGGGATATTGGAGTACCGTTTAAAACAGTTTCTGCCTTCATTCTTTCTGCAACTACATCCGACCTAGAGGTTTTACCCCTCGGTTGGGTTGGCGAGCTCGCGGTTGGGGGATACCAACTTGCTGATGGATATTTGAATCGTCCAGAATTAACGAAGGAAGTTTTTATCGATTCAAAAGAATACGGTAGACTTTATCGCACAGGAGATCTTGCAAGGATATTATCGAGCGGAAGGATTGAGTGCCTTGGTAGAGTTGGAGCTGGTCAGGTTAAGCTTCGAGGCCAAAGGATAGAACTAGCAGAGATAGAAGAGGTTGTGTTGAGAACACCAGGCGTTAAAGGTGCTGTTGCGAGTGTATTGAGGGGCAGGGTGGTTGTCTATGCTGGAGGTGGAGTGGAGCGGGAAGCTGTATATGATGTTTGTAGGAAGTGGCTCCCGGGATTCATGGTGCCCAGTGATCTTGTGGTCCTCAACGAATTACCACGATTACCTTCTGGTAAGGCTGATCGGAAGAAACTGGATAAGCAATACTTGGAGACATCTCAAGCACCTGCCGCGGAGAATGGTGCCGAGGGGCTCAACGATATGAACCAAATAGTCTTTGATAGTGTCGAGGAATTATTAGGTCACAAGCCGTCTAGGAAGGGCAGCCTGGGAGCGATGGGACTCGATTCAATACAAGCTATTCGTCTAGTATCAGTCTTACGATCGCAAGGCTTTACTATCGAGGTAATTGATGTTCTACGGGCTGATTGCGTCGATGGCATTGCTTCCATAATGCACCCAACCGGAACGCCATCTCCGAATGCTTTAGTTAACGAGAATATTACCACGGCCAGATTTCGTGCGATACAGGAAGCTATACAACCCAAACTGTCATCGTTACAAGACGGTGTCCAAGACATTATTCCTTGCACATCTGTACAGGAAGCTATGCTTGTTGAGACCGCAAGAGACCCGGGGGCATACTGCAACTGGGTTTTGTTGGAGCTACCTTTGAGGCTCTCGGCTTCCGCTATTGAGGAGGCCTTCCGGGATCTCATTGACCATAACGAGATTCTGAGAACGGGTTTTGTAACCGTTGATGATGGGTTCGCGCAAGTCGTTTGGAAATCATCTAGGGCTGGACAGTTTTCCCTTGCGAACGAAGTTCGGTCATCGTGGGAAGTGCCGTCGATTGAGCAGCTTATTGAACCGCCTTTTGCAGCCTTCTTGGTTAAGAGCACAGATGTTTGGCAGTTAAGCATACACCTGCATCACGCTGTTTACGATGGTTGGTGTTGGGAACAAGTGCTCTCTGACTTCTCCTTTCAGTTAAGCGGGGGTGCCAAATTACCCATCCGACCACAATACCGAGATATGGTTCAATACGAACTATCAAGAAGTAGGGAGTCAAAGGGAGTATCTGAGGGGTTTTGGAAAGACTTTTTAGACGGGGCCCCCAATTCGAGACTACCTTGCTTCCATGGGCATACTGCTGCTCTTTCTGGCGTCTTCACAGAGATGATTAACTTACGAAGTTCCCGTTCGGAATATGAGGCCTCGGCAAGGAGGATGGGGGTTAGTCCGCAAACACTCATCCAAGTGGCTTGGGGTTATCTGTTGAGTCTCTACATGGGATCTCGGGATGTTGTTTTTGGGACAGTAGTCTCGGGAAGAACAGTGGCTCTACCCGGCGTTGAGGATATTTTGGGACCAACCATTCTCACGCTACCGCTCAGAGTGAAAATAAGGCGCGAAAGCACTACGGAGGATATTGTTCGAGATGTCCATGGGAGTAATCGGCTGATATTGGAGCATTCCGGGCTTCCACTGAGAGAGATTAGGAAGATTTGCGAAATTGAAGGAATACAGTTCGACTCATTACTTGTGTGGCAACAAACACTGAAGACGGAGGGGGATCCCGAATTAGTAAGACAGGTTGAGAGCCGAGACAAACTTGAGGCAAGCGCCTCCATCTTGTGAGATTCTATGAACGTTGATGCTAATATTTGCGTGGTTTAGTTTCCTTTGCTACTAGAAATCGAACCCAGCCAGGATGTTATCCAAATCAGGGCGACATACCAGCACGCGGTGCTACCGCACTCACAAATTAAGCTTTTGCTAAGACAGTTAGACCAACTTGTGCCTGGGATTATTTCTCAACCTGCGGGCAAGCTGGATAACCTATTGGATTCCTTGGACGAAGATATTCTCGCAATTGAGAACCCGTATCCAACACCGGCTGCAGATACTGAAGTAGCTTCTCTTGCAGAACTTGTTGAGCTCTCTTCGGTGATGAGACCTAGAGCTATTGCACTTGATTACGCAAAAAACATTGCCAATGGTACATCCGACTCAATAAGGCTCACGTATGCCGAGCTCAACACACATGCAAACAAACTCGCTCACCATCTAATCTCACTGGGCGCCATTGCCGACGACCTTGTCTGTGTGTGCATGGAAAAGTCACCCGAGATGTATATAACCATATTGGCGGTTCTCAAGGCAGGCGCAGGTTACCTCCCACTCACACCAGAAACTCCAAAGGAGCGGATGAGACAGATTTTGGAAAATTCCCGGGTAAGGATTTGTTTGACTACTGACAATTTGAAAGATAAGTTAGGAATACCGGAGGGTTCACAGGTGGTGCCGGTGGATGCTACAGATATCGACGAATACACTGATAGCAATCCCGGTATGGCCCGAAGTGGTGATGCATTAGCATACGCTGTGTTCACTTCTGGAAGTACGGGTGCGCCGAAGGGGGTGCTAGTTACTAACGCGAATATCGTAGATAATCTCCTGGTTTTGAAAGGGTTGTATCCCACCAATGAATGGTCTAAGCTTCTGCAGTTTTGCTCAATTGGCTTTGATGGTGTGTTTTTTTCAGCTTCTAATTAAAGGAAGTCCAACTGACATTTGACTAGTATCTGTTTTCGAGATCTTTTATGCATGGACCATGGGAATTTGCCTATGTTCTGGAACAAAGGATGTACTACTCCGCGATATTGAGGGTGTAATCAATACGATGGGAATCACGCACTTGAGCATGACGCCAACAGTTGCCGCACTAGTCAGTCCTGAGAACGTGCCAGGAGTGGAGTTCTTGGTGGTGGCAGGGGAGGCTTTAACGCCTAAAGTTTATAATGATTGGGCAGGAAAGGGACTTTTCCAAGGTTAGATTTATTGAACCCATCCAGGAGAGGCTGGAACTAAAATTTTAGCAGGGTATGGGCCAAGCGAAACCGTGAACATATGCACCGTAAGACCGAATGTACGAGGGATCGACCATATCAATAATATTGGGACACCGTTCACGAACACTTCCGCATTCGTGCTTGTAGATTTTGAAGAGGAATTTAGAGTGTTACCATTGGGAGGAATCGGGGAGCTTTGTTTCGGGGGCGCTCAAGTGGTATGGTATTATGATCCGTTTGGGTTACCGTCTCTGTGGGGGCTAACTGACGATTTAGGGGCGCGGATACCTGAATATGCCCGAACTCACAAGCCGCAAATTTATTTCCCATGTCAAATATGGCAGAGTATACAGGTCCGGCGATATCGGAAGGATGCTGCCTAATGGTTCACTCGAGTTCGTCGGACGGCAGGACGGCCAAGTCAAAATTAGAGGTCAGAGAATCGAGCTTGGGGAAATAGCCTCGGCTTTACTTCGATCAAAAAAGGTTATCGACGCAGTGGCAACCCCGGTCCGAAGAGGGCCACAAGGTGCCTATCAGCTCATCGCTTTTGTCGTTCCACATGGATTGGAGAGTTCAGAGTTTTCGGCAATACAGAATAATGAAGGGGCAAAGAAGTTAGTTGCGGAGCTTTTCCAACACTTGACAAACTTCCTTCCGCCGTATATGGTTCCGCCTGCTATAATCCCGTTGACTGCGCTGCCAATGACGGCCCAAGGCAAGATCGATACAAAGCTACTGCAGTCTACGTACTTTACACTTGACAGCGAAGTTGCAGAATCCTATACGCCGGAATCTTCGTCTGGGGTGGATGAGCAAGAATGGACAGCGCTAGAACGCGATGTTGCAAAAGCTATCGCTGAGGTCGCAGGAGTGGCGCCTAGAGAGGTCAGGCGAGCAACATCCATATTCAGACTGGGACTTGACTCAATATCAGTTATCCAATTATGCAGCCGTCTCACAAAAGCGGGATATATCAGACTGGACGTTTCCCAGATTATGCGGAACCCGGGTGTGGTTTCTATTGCAAATTTATTGCAAGCTTCTATGTCTGATCCAGTACTGAGCAAGCCCGCTACTAGCGGTGGTATAGATGAATTCGTTGCGGAAGTAAAGGGCTCAGTTTTGAGCCAACTTGGTCTCTCCGAGGATGGAGTTCAGATGATTCTTCCTTGCACCCCGCTGCAAGAGGCGATGCTTACCCGGGATGGGGATGCGGACTTGAGTCTTTACTACAATCACACCACACTTAATCTTAGTGCAGATCCAGCACGGTTACGGGATGCCTGGGAAGTTATGCTCAAGACACGCGATATAATGAGGACATGTTTTTGCGTCACATCTCATCCACGACATGTCTTTGCCCAAGTGGTGCTTAACGATTATCAATTGCCTTGGTCGTCCTTCCAGTTAGAGGCCGGCGTAGATATCGAGGAAGTAGTTGACCAGCGGATTACTTCCACATCCGAATCTCTAGGAACCTCGAAGCCACCATATGCGTTCTCGTTACTACAGACCCCCGAAAAGGCAATCCTGGTTATGCACTTCCATCACTCTTTGTACGATGGGTTTGCCATGGATATGTTACTGAATGACGTACGAAGGGTTTACCACGGTTTGGGACTTCCTGCCAGGGGTACTTTCAAGCGATACTTGGAGTACGTGGAAGATCAAGACTTGGCTAGGGCCGACGACTTTTGGAAGGAAGCATTAGAAGGGCTTGAATCTCCTTTGTTCCCAGACTTGACTGGATTGACGGCCGCAGCAGGGAGCTCACTTGCGGGAATGGGTTTAGCGAAGATTTCTTCCTCAAGAAGTTTAACCTCCATTGAGGGAGGCTGTAGAGGTTTGCAGACATCCCTCTTAGCCCTTGGGCAGGCAGCTTGGGCACGGCTACTTTCGGTATACACTGGCGAAACCGATGTTTGCTTCGGTAATGTGGTCAGCGGGCGAACTATTCCCGTCGAGGGGGTTGAAGATATTATTGCCCCATGCTTCAATACCGTGCCTATCCGAGTTCAAGTTTCACCTGACTCAACGAATTGGAATATCACGAACAGGCTGCAATTGGTTAATGCAGAGTTGCTACCATTTCAACTCACCCCGTTACGAAGAATAATGACTGCTCTGCGCACCCAGGGACAGAGGTTGTTCGATACTCTATTCATTCTTCAACATGCCAGTCGGCCGCCCGATATCGAAGAACTGTGGTCCGAGGTTGGCGACCGGGGAGACCTGGATTTCTCTATTGTAGTGGAGCTTGTGCCGTCTCGGAACACGGACACTCTGGATATTACGCTTCACTTCCGGAGGTAAGTTTAATAAAGATGTGGAGATCTTATAACATAATACTGATATTTAACCAGAGATATATTGTTAGAAGAGCATGCAGATGTTCTCGTAAGACAGTTAGATTGTGCTATTGTCTCTTCTCTTAGCCACCCGTCTGGTTCTGCTGCGGATTTTACGTCTTTCGGCCAAAGTTATCTTTCTTATGCAAATTGTGTACCAGTCAACACCCACGATGAGCGGAGCCTGGGCCTGTTACACTCTGAATTCGAGCGTCATGCCGAAGAGAGCCCATCACGTAATTCCCTGGAATATCTTAATAAGGACGGCGAGATTGCTGCCTGGACATTCGAAATGCTCAATCAAGCCGCTAACCGGGTTGCACACTACCTAATTTGCAAAGGAGTGAAGAGAGACGATGCGGTACCGTTATGTCTGGAAAAATCTCCTATATTTTATATTTGCGTTCTGGGCGTATTGAAAGCCGGTTCTGCTTTCACCCCAATTGACCCCAGCTTGCCGGAACAACGGAAGCGATTTATGATTGAGGAACTTGGTGCTAAGATAGTGCTTGCAACTAAGACTACTGCTCAAGATCTAAAAATCCCAAAAGGGGTAGAGCTTTTGGATATCGCGAGTGAGGATCTATCATCTTGGCCAAATTCGAACCCTATGATCGAAGATCTCAAGGAAAATTGCTTGGCATATCGAATTTATACCTCCGGATCAACAGGAAAGCCCAAGGCTGTATCATTGGAGATCGGCAGTGCAGTCCACACGCTCCATGCTTCCAAACCTATCATCCCATGGAGAGAAGACTCGAGATTGCTACAGTTTGCCGCCACAACATTTGATATGTGCTATTACGACTGTTTCATGGCGTGGACTTATGGGTTTACTCTCTGCTCCGCGGACAAGAGCTACTTGCTTGGTGATTTGGAAGGAACGATCAAGAGAATGGGAGCTACGATGTTGGACTTGACTCCCACTGTGGCATCAACTCTACATGCAGAGAATTTGCCGGGCGTTGAATTACTTTATTGCATTGGAGAGGCCATGCCTCAGAATCTTGTTAGTGATTGGGATGGGCGCTGCGCTAATTCCTATGGGCCTACCGGTAATCGATATCACCCTGATATCTGATTGATACTGACGTGTTATCACAGAGGCGGCAATGTGTTGCACGATCGTTCCCACTAATAAAAAAATTAAGTCTTCGAATATCGGCAAGCCATTCGACACTGTGAGCTTCCGTGTGCTCACCAAGGATGGGAGATCAATGGTCCCAATCTTTGGGAGCGGCGAGCTATGTATTGGGGGTCCTCAGGTTGCGCGCGAATATCATAACAACCCGGAACTCACGGCAAACAGATTTATCAACTTTGAAGGAAGTCGAATCTACCGGACCGGTGACCTAGTTCGTCAGCTGGGGGATGGAAGTTTTGTGTTCATTGGGCGCACGGATGACCAGGTCAAGATTCGGGGACTCCGTGTGGAGTTGGACGAGATCAATTCCGTGCTCAGGAGCGCACATGACAGAGTTAGAGATGCTACGACTATAGTCACGAAGCACAGCGGCGACTCCAAGGAGCAACTTGTGTCATTCCTTTCGCTGGAAGACCGAAAGCAACATGGGACGAGTGTGAGTGTTCTCAAGGTCGATTCACAATTGGACGGAATTATGATAGCGTCCCGCGATGCCGTGATAGCCAAGCTCCCCCGATATATGGTTCCCGGAGTTATCTTGATCATAGATCACATTCCGCTTTCAGCAGCCGGCAAGATTGACAAGAGGTCTTTAGTAGCGTTATTTAAAGAGCAGAATGTCCGGTCCCTCACCTCTAGATTTATTGATGCAGACGATGGTACTCAATGGACTGAAAACGAGGCAAAGGCCAGAGAGGCCTTTTCAAAAATATCGCGAGTGCCAGTCGAGCAGATTTCACGGTCTTCCACGATTTACGAGATCGGACTTGACAGTATCAGTGCTTCACAGGTTGCCATGGAGTTGAAGAAGGTTGGGCTGCAGGTTTCCGTGATTGATATATTGGAAAGACCCTCTATTACTTCACTTTCTCCTAAGCTGAAACCTATCACCAGAGTATCAACAACAGAGGATACATCAGATGAGCTGCTCTCCGGATTTGCGGCGCGCTTTATGGATCAGGTTTGTGTTGAAACAGGATTATCGAAAGAGAAATTAGTTGGTGTGTATCCTTGCACACCACTACAGGAGGGGATGCTTTCCCAATTTTTGCGGTCCAAAGGGAAGTTATATTTTAACCATATCGTATTCGAGCTTTCGGAAGATATCGATCTACTAAGACTGCGGGATTCCTGGGATGTTGTTTTTAAGTCACTCGATATTCTACGAACTGGTTTTGTTAGTGTTGACGATGCTTATCATTCCTTTTCAATGATTGTTCATGATCCGACCACCACTGAACTACCTTGGTCAGTAGTACCAACAGAAGAAAACTCGGAGGAGCTTATCACAGACCAGAAAGGCGAGAAGACCTCTATCGCGCTCAAAGATCTCTCCCTGCCATCATGGAATCTCACTCTACTCCAAAGATCTTCCGGGAATCATCTCCTCATGTTATCCGCACACCACGCGTTATACGATGCGCATTCCCTAGCAGTTATTCTTCACAGCGTTGCTCGTCAATACGCCAGGAGAGATTATTCCTTATCGCACAAGTTTTCACGTGCCCTTAGCGAGATTGTGAAACATACCACGGATAGTAAGATTATATCGGACGATCAGGAATTCTGGAAAAAGCATTTGGACGGCTGCACAATCTCTCGGTTTCCGAATCTGTCCCCCATCAGAGTTAAGAGCACCGCGAGCCATGTATCTTCTATCGACGCAAATTGGAGTTTATCGAATATTCAAAAGGCGTGTAGGCAATTAGGGATATCGGTGCATGCGGCTGGGCAAGCAGCCTGGGCCAGGATTTTGTCAGCATATTCAGGAGAGACCAGTGTGGCAATGGGTGTTGGTTCGCGTTCCACCCGAACCGGTGTTGGCAGACAGTACTGACATACAACAGTAATTTCGGGAAGATCCGGGATTAGTGATTCCGAGGATCTTGCGTTTCCTTGTATCGCGACCCTCCCGTCACTATGCGTGTTGACAGGAAGCAATCAGGAACTTGCGTTCAACATTCAGAATAGCAATTCCCAAATGCTCAAACATCAACATACGCCGCTTCGATCGATACAGAAGTTGCTGGGTCATACTGAACTGTCTCTGTTCGACACGATTTTCGTATATCAAAAGGGTGAAGTCCGTCAGAATGAGGTTGATTTTGCCTGGAAGGTAGTACAAGAAGATGTATCTGTCGATTACTCGATATCTCTGGAGCTAGAACCTACTGCAGACGATTCTTTACTTATCCGCGCTACATGCAAGGACAATATCATGCCACCAGAGCAGACAGAATTATTGCTCCGTCAGTTCCAGGCGGCCTTGATCGACATATTAGAATCGCCCGATAGCCCCAGCACTGACTTTTACAGATTCCCTAAGGAAGCCCTCTCATATACCCCTGCGAGGGAGGACGAAATCTCCACCGATACCCATCTTCTCCACAAATTTGTGGAGAAGCATCGTCAACTCGTTCCGGACAAAGTTGCATATGAGTTTGCAACTTCAATCGAAGAAGGATGTGCGATCAAGGAGACATGGAGTTACACTCAGCTCGACGAAGAGGGTAATAAAGTTGCAAACTACTTACTAGACCAAGGAGTCAAGACTGGAGATATCGTCGGAATCTGCTTTGAAAAATGCCCGGAGGCATCATTCGCCATTCTTGGAATTCTGAAAGCCGGCTGTGCATTTCTCGCCCTGGACTACAGTGCACCCATAGATCGGAAGTCCTTCATAATTTCCGACTCGAAAGCAAGGCACATCCTCACTATGGATAAATTCGCGAATGAATTAAGCAGCAAAGTAGATGCAGAGATTGCCAGCATGCAAAGCAGCGTCGCAATTAGGACGGCCTCCACAGAGACTCCCGAAATCCCAGATCTCAAGCCTAGCGACCTATGCTATTGCCTCTATACCTCGGGCACAACTGGAACACCGAAAGGCTGCGAACTAACGCACGAGAACGCCGTTCAGGCCATGCTTGCCTTCCAGCGCCTATTCAGCCCCCATTGGGACTCCGAATCCCGTTTCCTCCAGTTCGCGTCTTTCCACTTCGACGTTAGTGTTCTGGAGCAGTTTTGGAGTTGGAGCGTGGGTATTTGCGTGACGTCTGCTCCTCGAGATCTTATCTTCCAAGACCTTGCGCTTACTATTCGGGAGTTACGGATAACACATTTGGATCTTACGCCGAGTCTTGCTTCGCTGATTAAGCCCGAAGATGCACCGTTGTTGTGTAAAGGTGTGTTTATCACCGGGGGTGAGCAACTTAAGCAAGAGATTTTGGATGCTTGGGGAGAGGAGGGGTGTATTTACAATGGGTAATATCCCGGTATCACCTTAACACCCTAGCTTGAGAACTAACATTCGATAGATATGGGCCGACTGAGGTTACAATCGGGTGCACAATGTACCCTAGAGTCCCAGCAGGCGGAAAGCCGTCAAATATTGGGCGACAATTCGACAATGTTGGGTCGTTTGTTTTGGCTCCAGGCACCGACAAACCAGTTCCTCGCGGTGCCATCGGGGAGCTCTGTGTCTCGGGAAAGCTGGTGGGACGCGGATATCTGAATCGTCCCTCACTTACCGAAGAAAAATTCCCGTACCTCGAATCCCTAGGCACTAGGGTATACCGCACCGGTGATTTGGTCCGTCTCTTCCATGACGGCACATTTGACTTCGCAGGGAGAGCGGATGACCAAGTCAAACTTCGCGGGCAGCGATTGGAAATCAGTGAAATTAACGAGACTCTCAAACAGGCGACCGTTCACGCCCGGGGTGTGGCGACTCTGGTCTTGAGGCATCCAAAGCAGCAGAAAGACCAACTTGTGTCGTTCATCGAGTTAGAAACTAGAGGGCGCGTAAATCGTTCCGATATCAAAGTTCTTGATGACCCAGAACAATACTCTCAGGTCGTCACTATCTTAGCAGATGCGTGCAGACGCAACCTGCCTGTGTATATGGTCCCCACTCACTTCTTGCCTGTTTCTGCGATCCCACTCTCGGTAAATAACAAAGTTGACAGCAAGAGACTTAAGATACTCTATCATGAAACATCACTCGAGACACTTCAGCGGATTTCGAAAAGGGAGGATGCAGAAGATGGGAGTTGGTCTGAGGTTGAGGAACGGCTAAGAGTTGTGCTCGCTGATGTTACTTCCCTTAAGGCCTCTGATATCAAGCGGTCTTCCACAATTTTCGAGCTTGGTTTGGACTCTGTTTCTGTAGTTGGATTGGCTCGTCGCTTAAAGAGGGTTGGTTTTGTTGCGGCGTCCGTTTCGATTATTATGCAGTGTAAGACCCTCGCTACCTTCGCCTAATATCTACTAACCCCATACACAGACCCAGTCCTATCCCAGCTAGCTTCGGAACTAGGCAAAGGAGACGTCAGCACTTCACAAGATTTCTCCATTACTGAATCTATGAAACAGAACTTATTAGCATTTGCCAACAGGAACACGTTTGAGGTTTACGAACAACTTTCCCTAAGCCCCGGCGATGTCGAGTCGATTGCACCATGCACAGCACTCCAAGAGGGGATGATCGCTAGATTCCTTGATTCCGGAAAGCCACTTTACTATAATTCTTTCCCGATGGTGATAGGCTCGCCAAATAAAATTGGTAGAATTCGCAACGCATGGACTCAGGTAATACGCTCAACGGGAGTGCTGCGTACTTGCTTCTGCGAGACTCCGGATGGGTATGCTCAGGTGGTCCTTAAGAATCCTGAGATGCAGTGGGAAGAAATATCAACATCCGATAACACTGCTCAAATCACTATCCTAGATAAGTTGGCCAGGCACGCGGATTTAAATAGGGACTTGCATAAGGTACCGCTTTATCTTCTCGTTGTGGAAACCCCAAAGAGGACAATACTTGTTCTTAATATCTTCCATGCACTTTACGACGGGAGCAGCTTGCCATTGATTCTCCAGGATGTCCAGATGGCTTATCATGGCCAGTACGAACCAAGACCTCATCAATTCGTTGATATTGTCGGACATCTACTTTCGGTCGATAGCGCAAAAGCGCGTACATTCTGGGAGAAGACACTCGCTGAAGTCACCCCCTGCGGCTTTCCCGAAGCCCCCGGGGTGCCCGACGATGCTGACCATGTGGTGCAGCTCGCTTCCAAAACTAGTATCACAAGTGTCGAAACTATCTGTAAAAGGATTGGATGCACTCCTCAAGCTGTATACCAAGCTGCGTGGGCAAGTGTGCTGTCAGGATATATAGGACCGAGACCGGTCTTTGGGCTTGTTGTTTCTGGTCGCTCTATTCCATTAGAGAACATTGAACAAACTATCGGGCCACTTTTCAACACTATTCCATCCACACTGAATCTCGAAAGCGCGCTATCGTGGGAAGAACTAATTAGGGAAGCCCACCGCTTCTATTCAGAATCTATTCCGTATCATCATACGCCTCTGCGCCTCATCAATAAGTGGATGCGAGCAACGGCACAGAGGCCACTATTTGATACCTTGTTCGTGTACCAAAAGGGTGAGACCACGAATTCTGATCTGGGGCCCCTCTGGGAGCTTCTAGGTAGTACCGCTTCTGCAGATGTATGTGTTCTGATTTCTCGCTCGATGTGTCACCGTCGCTAATCATTCCACCAGTATCCACTCGCACTAGAAGTTGAACAAAGCCACTCCAATGGAGTGAAGTTTTCAATAGTCTCGAAAGGATCGCTTATGACAAGAGAGATGTCCTTGGAGCTACTGGAGCGTCTTGATGGACAGATGCGGTGCATTGCAGACAACCCATCCTGCAAACCATCTGCTATATCCACTCTAGAAAAAGAGTCCGCCTCCAATGCGACTAATATCGACAGCCTCCCTAATCAAGACCATTCCGCTTGGGGAATAGAAGCAAATATCCTACGCCAAACAATAGCGGCTCTTGCCGAGGCCAGCGAATCCAATGTCACTATGGACTCTTCTCTATTCGAACTAGGATTGGATAGTATTGACGCCATCAAGCTATCCTCACGGCTTCGTCGATATGGAATGAAAATCTCAGTAAGCAACATTATGCGAAATCCAACCATCCGGAAGTTGGAGCTGTTTCTCCGCGGATCTTCAACCCAGCCAAAGGGATTAGTCGGGGAAGAGCTACTCCCCAAGTTCACAGAGCGCATACAAAAGGCGTGGAAGTCTCTGAGACATGACGAGATTGAGGCAATTTACCCAACCACACCACTTCAGGAAGCCATGATAGCCGAAACCCTAGCTTCAGACTACCAATTGTATTTCAACCATGATGTCTTGGAGCTAGAGGACTGGGTCAACACTAGTGATCTCCGACGAGCCTGGGCTGCGGTGGTCGAACGGTCCGAAATTCTAAGAACAAGCTTCTTCAGCGCATCTGATCTATTCCCAGAATCACCGTGCACCTTTGGCCAACTAGTTCACAAGCGGTCAAAATTCCACTGGGGTGAAGTAACCGTGGCCAAGAATGACGATCTCCACGCCGCTTTCAAGAAGGTCATGCAGGAAGCTACCGAGAAGGTTGACATGCTCAAAGAGCCTCCTTTCAGAGTTGCGATCGTGCACAGCCCCAAGACTAGACATTTCATACTTTCTATATCTCATGCTCTCTATGACGGGTGGTCTATTGCATTACTGCATGAGGACGTACAGAGGGCATACCATGATTCACCAACTCAGAGACCATCTTGTCGTTTACTATTGGAAAATGTTTATGGCGAGGACCAGAAACAGGCCGAAATATTCTGGAAACAAATTCTCGCAGGCGCCTCTCCCTCAAGCCTCCGAGCCTTACCAACAAAAATAGAAAAACCAAAGCTTTACAGGCGAGAACAAAACTCATCTATGCCGTTCTCAGCAATTCAATCATTCTGTAAGCACGCAGGCGTCACTATTCAATCGCTCGGACAATTGTGCTGGGCCCTTCTCTTGGCTCATCACTTGGGTGAACCAGACGTTATGTTTGGGACTGTTCTTTCGGGAAGAGACCTTGATTCTGCGGATGAGATTATGTTTCCGGCAATGAATACAGTCCCTATCCGGGCGATTGTCCACGGGACATACAAAGAGATGTTACAGCATATGCAGGACAATTCTGCAAATGTTATCAAGTACCAGCATACCCCTCTTCGGAAAATTCAAAAACTTGTCAATAGTAATGGACAGCGCCTTTTCGATACCTTATTCATATACCAGCGCTGTCGCAAGGGGTCAGTAGACAAGCAGAATGCTCTATGGCGTTCGGTTGATAGCACGTCCGATGTTGAGGTAACGATCTACTAAAAGACCATTGGTTGGGCTTGACTAACTATAGAAGTATAACGCTTGTGTTGAAATGGAACAGGACGGGAACAATTTGATATGGAGGACAGCTTGCAAATCGACCGCGTTTCGCTTGCAAGACGCACAGTCGCTTCTTCAGATGTTAGACTCGTTATTGGTCGATATTGTAACCCATACAAACCAACCTTCCATCACGTATCGTGAAATTGGCCCTACATTTGGAAACCTCCCAACCTCGACCGCAGACCGCTCAAGTCAGATAAAAACCCTGAACGGGGTTCGAATAGATCTCGGGGGAGTAGAATCAATAATCAAAAAATCAATAGAGGGCATCCTTGATTGTGGCGCAGTTGTTTTAGAAGAAAAGGGGACGAACTTGCTAATCCTTTTTCTTACAATAATCAACGAAAGCGAAGTGTCGACCCAGATTCTAATTCAATCTGCCTGGCAAAAATTGCCGCATTGGTCACTTCCATCGTTCATCATCCCCACCGCAACCATTCCGTACACAAACGATCAGATAGACCGGTCAGAGTTAATAGCCCTATTCCATGCGCTGTCATCTGAAGAAAAGCAAGAATATTTTGTTTCCCTGGAGAAAACTGGAGAATGGACTTCTCTTGAAAAAACCTTCCGCAAAGTTCTCGCGAAGGTCTCAAACACACCCGAAAGGGAGATCGGACGAACTCAAACCATTTTCCATCTGGGTCTCGACTCTATAAGCGCTATTTCTCTCTCGTCGGAATTGAGGAAGAACTTGATCTTCTTGGGTGTTGCCGAAATCCTTAGCGCTGCAACAATCGAGCGTATGGCAGCGTCCGTTTGCGCCATGAATAGCCAAGGACCACCGCCGGCGAATCCCTTGGATAGCAGAAGTATTATCTCTAAGGCTTGTGAAAATCTCGAGTACATGAAAGTTCCGGAGAGTGTCAAGAACCACAGTGTTGAGTTCACGATGCCGGCTACTCCCGGTCAACATTACATGATCTCAAGTTGGGTAAACTCGGGCTATAAACTTTTTATGCCTACTTTCTCTTTCAAGTGTAGGAGAGTGGAGCCCTCTTGCGTTCTAACTGGATGGGAGGCGCTCGTTCGACAAGAGCCAATTCTTCGTACTACTTTTGCCGCTACAAATAATACGGATGTCCCGCTTGTTCAATTGATTCTCCGGAGCCCGCCCACCCAATGCAAGCAATACCAATCTTCGTCATCTGATAACAACGCTCTCATTCGATTCCTTCTTTCACAAGAGCAGGCAAAGGAGTTTGATATGGCCCTTCCACCAGTACTCCTGTGCACCTTGACCACGCCGACGGAGACAATCATTTTCATCACCATCCACCATGCCCTCTATGATGGTGTTAGCCTTCCACGCTTGATTGCTAAATTCCAAGGATTCCTCAATAGGCCGATTGGCCGACTTCTTACCCCTGATTCGGAAGGCCCCAATTTCATGGACACGGTTGCTTTTATACAGTCTCGAGATCTTAGCCACCAACGCACGTTTTGGACTAGATACCTGAGCGAATCGTCTTCAACCTGCGCTCCTGAAAAAACTCATTCCACCAGTCCACCCGAGAAACGAGTTGCACTTTTCCAGCCCAGAGCGCTTTCAAACGTCGCGAGACTGGAGAGAGAATGTCGTCAACGTGGAATATCTGTTCAAGCAGTTTTCTTAGCAGCCTACGCGAAAGTCTTTGCACAACAGCAATGTGCTAAGCATGGGCCCTTGGCATCAAGCAAAGACGTTATATTCGGCATTTACCTTTCCAATAGACATCTGCCCGTAGCTGATCTAGAGACTTTGGCCGCACCCACCCTCAATATCGTCCCTATACGAGTCAGCGCTCCGGGAGATAAATCAACTATAGAGGCGGCTCGCCAAATCCAAGATGACCTAATGACCATTGGGGACCCGGAAAACTCAGTCATTTCATTATGGCGAATTATGGAATGGACCGGTATACGGGTCGATTGCTTCTTCAACTTCCTGAAGCTTCCGGGTAGTTCCACGTGGAACCCTAACGACGATGGGACAATAAATGGGGTAGACAAAATTATTTTGGAAGAGTTTACCCCCGATAACGCCGAGCCCGCTATCAGACCAGGAGCTCACTTTGAAAGAAACGCGTCCATGAAGGATATTAAGGTAAGCACCGTCCAGTCTTCAAACCTCGGGCAACCGCTAGCCGCTAACTAATGATTCCAGACAAATGTTGATGTCGAGGTCGCTGTCCGCGGCGATCAAGTCGATGTGGGGATATTTTCTACGACTGGGCATCTTGAGGAGGAGGATGCGCAAAAGGCAATTCTCTGGATGTGCGATATAGTGGAAGGGGAATGGGGATCTGAATAGGGATGGATTATAGTGCTTTTGTTTATTTCTTTTATTAGTTCTCATTCCATCCAATAAAGTCACCATAACTTGGGTTTAAATATAACCACGTCTTTATCCCTCATTTGGCTTTCTGCCCAACCAGCGCTCAAGTAGTGATTGTTGTGCAATCGTAAAGTGCATACCGGTATGATACAGGTATCCATCCATACCACGCATTCGCTACAGCTCAAGAAATTGCGGAACGTGGGACTGTACTGTACCCGCCCAGGACCAAATTTACGCGCGGCGCCTCGAACCTCACCTTCCCCTCCGTCGTCTCCTCATCTTCCACCTCTTCAAGAGCCAAAGTGTATGATAGAATAAGAAAAAAGAAAATATGAACCGTACAAGTACCAACTGAAGGGCCATTTCCGTCCCACATTCCGAGTAATCGGGGCCCAAACCGCTTTTACCGGGATTCTTATTTATTTTCCCCTTCTCTTCTCAAATATCCCAAGGATATGGGCCCAACTCAAGGAAGTTGCCGTTCCGCCAATTACGAGTAGAGCCGGTACAGAGTGGTTGACCTGCTGCAACAGGGGTTGAGCATGTGGACAATCAAGGACTAGAATTTTGTATGTGATTCAGTGGCACAGAAGCTGTATTCTGATAAATTAGTAGGAACCTCTTTTTCGGGATTCTGCAAGCTCTGGCCGTGTTTCATTTGGGCTTGGTTGAATCCTCTGCGTGAAAAACTGGGATTGTCACGAACATTTCACCCGAGACATTTGGTAAACGGGCTGAAAGTTCGTTACCGCACTGTACGAGTACTCGTACAGGTACGTACTGTAAAGTACGAGTGGAGTTACAGTGCAGTGCAAGTCTATACTAATCCCCCTTCACCCGGGCCTACCTCCCCTTCTACTAGAATCTAATTTCCATAACTCGAATATGGGGAATGAAGAAAGGGAGTTGTCCAAGTCCGTCCGCCCCACGGTACCGGTAACGGGCGAATGGAGATGACAACTGTGGTCCCTTTTTTTCCCTCTTTTCTCCCTCTCTTCCTCCTCCCGAGCGGACGGGAAGGTAGCAATACCTGTACTCGTACTTTACAAGTGCAAGTAACTTCACCATAACGCATGGCTATTGTGAATTGCAAAATTTTGGTCGCCGGGGACTCGTGAACTACGCCGCACATTTTTTTTTTTTTTTTCCTTCTCATTTTTTTCATTCCCTCGTGCAGTGCAGGGGTGGGCAGGTTTCGGGGTCTCGGGGAAGCCCCACCCTTGTCTACGCCTCAGAAACACCACACATCCTCCATCTGACCCTCTTGACCAACTACGATCGCAATCAAATTATTTTGTTTCCTTCGGGTAAACAAGCTTGTCATGCTTCTCGTTCTCCTAATCTAGGGATCTCAATACTCCAGGGCACTCTCTAGTTGAGGAGAGTGGAGTGATGTGGAGGGGCGTCGAGGTAGGAGGAGAGGTGGTTGCGGTGGATGAGGTATCGTACATCGATAATGGTCGAGTGACTGTACGAGTATGATACGCCAATCCATGTTGAGGTATCATATCGTGGGATTACGAGTGATGTCGTTGGGGGTTCCGGGGTGCGCACAAGGTGGGGCTTTCCATAGACCCTGAGAGGCGTCAACCCTTGCATAGCACTGCGTGGGGGGAAAGAAAATAAGGGAATGACACGGTCTATGCACAGGTCCCTAGGACAAACATCTTGCAATTTATGATAATAATATTATCATCATGAACTATTTGGAATTTTGGAAAAAGTGCGCCCTAGATCGAACCAGGTTGTATTTTTTTTGTTTTTTCTTGTTTCGCCGGTTTGCGAAGCACATTCGAAAGTGGTACCCGGTACAAGTACCCTGCTGCGGGCGCCCGAGTCCTTGGATTGTGGGTACAAGTACACGGTACAGTACAGCATGTGCCCACCCGCCAGTATCAAAGGGAACTTTCGTTAACTTTGGTTGCGGCCTGTTCCAGCATCTCGAGGTTCCGGCATCACAAACGGATCTGACCAATGGGATCGCAAGGACTTGTCAATCCTCGCGATGCTAGAACAGACTGTATGAGTACCCGGCACTGTACTCGTACTTAAGCCAGTTCGCTACCACCACTGGCCCACCATGTACTGTACCCGAACACCGTGGGTTCACCCGGAGGAGCGGCGGTGGGCAGAAAAAAACAAAAAATGCGCCCCAAGACCCCAAGACGGGTACCGTACTGTACGAGTACTTGCGCTCGAGTATGGTGCTGTACTGTACAGTATTGGTAATAATGGATGTTCCGAGCGGACTTCGAACACATCATAGTCCAAGTGCCGTAAGCGAGAAAAAAACGAGAAAGTCAAGGGAAGAGGACATTGGGGGGGGTCACAAAAAATAGTTGGGATGTCCAGTAACATGTCTGTGCTTGTGACTGCACGGACGATTCTCCCTTGTGAAAGTTAAAAAAATCCTTGTGGAGAAAGAGAGAGAGAGAGACCTGTCCCGGCTTTCAAAATGAAATTTTGGGGAGCGCCAATAATCACTGGTGGGGGCAAGGTCTCACTCGGTCTACTAGAGTACTCATGGGTAAATCAAGCGGGAGAACTCAAGCCCCTTCTCTTGTCCCTTTCCCCGCTGTCTGTGAACTGCTGGGGTTTATTGGGCTCACTGGAGATCACTCGGAGAACAGCCTGGTAACCACGCTATCGTACACGATTTGTGCCCGGGCTGCCGGGCTCGGGATTTCGCATCCAACTAGTACTCGAGTAGAGCGACCCGACGCATCAGGGGAAGAATAGAATTGGGCCGGGCCATCCAACCAACAGAACAATATGTGGCATAGCCAATCGCGGGTAGTCAGTCCTTTCTCCTTTTTTGGCTAAGAAGGAGAAAAGAAAAAAAAAGCCATGGTACCGTACCAACAACCGAGGCCAAAACTCTTTGTTTAACATTCTTATCTAAGCGCCGTACAAAATAGTAAAAAATGTTAATAGACCAGCTATACCTTGTACGATCCCCATAGGAACATCCAGGACGTCCTGTTGACTCCCGAACTTTTTTTTTTCTTTTGTCTTTTTTTCCTTTTCATTCTTTCCCCCCGGCCGAACCAATATGATCGCTCCCTATGATACGGTGTTCGTTTTCCGTAATCAAGTGATTTCCTGGGGTTTTGTTTTGCGTGTGAGGTGGTTTGTGCTATTGTAGGAGGCCTCGGTTGTTCTGACCTATGACACAAGTCACCGAGTGAGCAATCGTGACCTCAATTCTGTGATGGTGGGGTTATATCGCCGTCTTACCGTGGAGGATACCCCTGTGTTATGTTTAATATGTTTTGCGACCGATGCAAATATATCTAAAGGGAGAGGACGTGTTAGCCTTGGTCTATCGAAGCATACCTCCCACCTGGTACGGATGTCAGATAACGGGTCCGGGAAGGCTTACAATCCAACGTATGGCTTCAAACCGAGGTTGTCCAGTTCTTCTGTGGCTCTTTGTATCAGGTCGTTGAACTGGCTGTGGGTCAAATGGAGTCTCTCGGTGAGAGGAATGCGCATATGACCACTCATGGCTGCTTTGTACGAATAGTTGAACCTTTCGCCGATTTCACGCTCCTTGGGGTCTGACGGCTCAAGATAGATTTGTTAGCAGGCACGAACCATGAAAGCCTGAAGAGTCTGTAAGCTCGCTGCAAGAAGGGCCTGCAATAGCGTCTCTCTCACTCAAATCTGAGGT
This sequence comes from Tuber melanosporum, assembly GCF_000151645.1. Lineage (NCBI taxonomy): Eukaryota > Fungi > Ascomycota > Pezizomycetes > Pezizales > Tuberaceae > Tuber > Tuber melanosporum. Next base: position 123,544 of record NW_003298788.1, read on the forward strand.
TACGATAGTGGTAGAGAACCCCGGGTGCCCTATCGCCGGGTTTAGAGAGGGAGAGGCCAGACCAGCCCGGCCCCAGATCTCCAAAAACTCCCGGCGACTGACTTAAGCGTACAAGACTTTTTCGGGGAGTAAGGTTATAACTGAGCCCTGGGATTGGTGAATGACCAGATTGGACTTGGGCTGATGATGGGCAGCGGAAAATGGGCGGGTGACTCCCCGAGCCATTGAAAACCCAGCGGGCACAAACACCAGCCAGGCTCGAACAGCTCGCTCAAAAGACTCCTGGAACCTCCAAGGAGAAGTAAAATAAGGGGTAAAAGGATTGGGAAACTAACTCATCGACCACCCATTTAACGGCAGCGGGATCATTCTGCCTGCCACATCCACCATCCCAACATCCCGCATGAAGGACTCTAGCGCCAATGGTGCACGAAGATCCTTTGAGTTCTCTGATGCCGATAGGAATTTTGTGCTCAGTTCTCGAAGTGCGTGCCTATCCGTCATAGTTCCGTTATCTGACTGCACGTTGTGATAAATTTCTATCATTTGTAGCCATCCCCCTGGTTTCAGTACCCTAAGAACACCCTTTTGGTCAGCCCGCGCCCTTCACGTCAATCTCTCAGTACAAGAACCAGCTTCGCCGCAACAGTGTTTGTGAAAAATCGAGTGAAGGAGGGAGTCGAGCAGATTCCGTGTGAGGGTTTTGCTTCGGCGATGTGAGAGAGGAAGGTGACTTCTTGAGGACTGGATGAGGTGGAGCCGCTGATCAAGCGGTGAGTTTTCTCTCGGGCGGCACAGAGCAACTCGAATTCGGCACATGTCACCAGCGGAGACTGGCTTTAATGATTACCAATTCAAGGTAAGCAAAACAAAAAAACAAAAACAAATACGCTTACCGAGCGCAATCTCTCACGTAGGATGGCCATCTTGCCTTGTTGATACCAGTGACCACATTTCGAGAATGTATAAAGTCAAACTCATTTGAGTGAAAAGTAAATGGTTCGTTAAGATCGTCGACCTGCGTTAGAAAAGTGAGTTTCCCCATGTTACTCTTGGGCTTATATTGAATAGTTGCAAATGTGGCGATGAATTCAGGACACGAGGTTCGTACCTGAAGAATGAGATTTGGTGGCGGGTCATCAGGCATCATGTGGTGAGATATGTCAACTCCAATGACCTGGCGATCGTCAGAAAAGCCGCTTTGCCGGTACCGGGGCTTAGGAGATTTTGGAGGTGAGGCAGACATCACAATGGGGATACTTCATGGCGACATCTGTCGCCCAACTGCCGGATCCATACCCGCAATCCAGTATTTTTCTAGGATTGTGTACTGGAGGGAATATTAACTTTCGATCGAAAACTAACTTGAAAATTTCATGCTGTGTTTCCTGTCTCTCGCGCTCATACTGAGCGGGGTCTCAGTTTCGATTCTTCAGTCCAATTCTCGAAGGAGAGGAAGGCTACCTCATCAACGGGTCCGTAGGATGTCCCGTGCTCAACAGCCCATTGTTGGTATGTTCGTCCTTGTATCTGAATAGTCGCTTCGAACGAGGTATCAAGCGATACAGTATCGGGCTCAGGATTGCTAAGTGGCGAGATATCAGAACTGCTGCAAGCCTCCCGAGAACTAGAACAAGGAAGAGTGCCACATTCGAAGGAAAAAAAAAAAAGAGGAAGGGGAAGGGGGGGGGGGGGTTCAATTACCTGGACATTGTTGGTCTTTGTGATTCTGAATTATTTTCCTTTCGGGGGGGGGGATTTGAACAATAAATTTGAAATGGACAGCGAACACCGAACTCCTTGGGGTGGGCGTTGGTACTAACTTTCCCCGGTGACTGGACTGTGGAAAACGAAGAAGAAAAAGCACGACACGAGTTAAAAGAGCACACGAATATACTGTAGCAGAACACGGGGCTGTTAGGGCAAAACAGGACCAGGGCTCGGTGGTCAGTATTGGTATCGTACAGTACACCCCCCGTCCGTCACTGCAGCTTCCAAAGTCTCAAAGCTCGTGCTGCACTTCTCTGTGACCCAACAGTTCATACATGGATAAGTGTCTGGATTGAGCTGCCGCGATAACCCCGATTTCTATGCCCTCACCCTTCTCCTGGATTTTCTCAGTATATATATATTGAGTTGACAGTGTGCGCTCCAGTGCCATACTACTACTAACCGATAGAGACGGTCCCAGACCGTGGGGCTGGGATTTGTTCCTACAAGGAGAGGTGAGATGGGTGGTGTACTAGCGCAACTTTTCCAGAGTTTTTTTTTACTTAAATCATCATTTCCCAAGGGAAGGGGAAGAAAGGGTGTACGAGTAGAGTACCAGAAGAGTACTGTGCCATCCCAGGACTTGGTACTCAACCCGTTCCTGCTGTTAGCCTTACTCAATTGTTCGCCTTATTCCGGGAAGAAGAACTCTGGAAATAAGAAGCGTCTGTGCGCGGGGAATGGGTGAACAAAAACGGCAGAAAAACGCTCGATGGTGACTTGACTAACCCCAATCGCAGCCAAAAGCAGTTGAGGAGGTTCCAAATGTTATGAGTTTCTCGAGATCCCAGGAGAGGGGATACAGTACAGTACACACGGAACGACCGGAACACGTTTGGTAAAAAAAAAAACCTGCGCGCGCCCGAGCTAATGGATGGCCCCTGGCATCCCGTAAAAAGAGGGATGGGTATCAAGTTATGATACTCGTACTGGTATGGTGGTGAGGGCGAAAGGAGAATTTAATTGAGATTCACCACCCAAGTTTCTGAAACAAGAGAAAAATTCCGGTTTTCCATAAAAACTAAACGGTGGGAAACCAGCAACCCCTTGGAAGTTAAACCGAGAGGCTGGTTGTAAGTCAGTGTGGGCGCCTCGATCCAAGACCAAAGCCTCGGGATGCGGGTCCACCCCTTCACGCCTAAAGAAAAAACAATAAGGGCAGGGAGTGAGGGAAAAGTTCATTGAAATTACATGTTGCACAAGCATTGCCGTAATTGTTGCGTGCTCTTTCTCTCTGCACTCATACAAGTCTTACTTTCACTTCGGGGCCTATTCCCGGCGGTTCGGTAAAGTACTCGTACAGTTCACTGGGAGGGGGGAGGTTGTATTGATTTAGACCACCATTGTTTTGCTCCTGTTTATCTTTAATGATTGTAGTATTCCAATTCCTTACCATAGTCTGCATTTGTCACTTTTCAGCTCGATACTTGTGGAATATTCCAAGATTAGGAATGCAGTATCTCAACTGTGGCAATATTGAAGAACTTCCCCATCCCTCAATCACGTCACACCAGGGGCTCCCGGGCCTTGCCACCTTTGGTGAAGATCTTGGGTTATCCTACGAGTAGAGTCATTATCCACGCGAAATCTGCACACAGGTTAAGGGATAATTTTCCAGTCCTACTCGTACAGTACGAATAGACTACTGTATTGCATGAGCAAGATACACAGGCGCGATGGTGCTACTTTATTAAAATTCTCCTACTACTCGAGTACAGTACTCGTACACAAGAGCACACAAAGGGGTACGGTACCGTACTGTACTGTACTCGAGTACGGGCACATACATACCGGTAGTCTAAGTGCACACTGGCTCGGTAGCTTCATGGCACCACTAGAAAGCGATGAGGGGGGGGGGAGAGTTGGAGAGTGGGGTTAGAGAAACAAAATTTCAATAATAAAATAACCTGGCTATACAGAGATGCTCACCTTCTTGATCGAGTTCTTGAAAATGACATAACGCATCTAAAAATTTCCCAACAGAGCGCATGTCAAATGTTTTATTCACCGCGGGAAGTACTCCGGATCGGAGAATGCTTGCGATTGATCATGACGGATAAAGGTAAAGGGTTAGACCTCTGCTCAGCTCCGGTGACCATGAAATGATTGCTCATTAGAATACCAAAGATTGGCAGCCGTAGAAGAAAGAAGGAAACAAGGAAAAATAAATATATGCCAGATTTCCGCTCCAGAAACTTGTAGGAATTTTTTCTTATTTCTTCTCCTGATCATCGCCTTGGCCACCCATGAATGGACTTGACGCAAGGTCCACTTGGAGAACTCCACCCGCTGGGATTGCTGGAGGTGAAGAGATGAAAGACAATTTGGCCCCACTTTATTCCTCGTAATCAACCCTACTCACCCCTGCGTCGAGAGCTTCGAAGGACATCGTCGGTCGAACACTGCAGAGTCCCGGGAGATTAAGATTGACTATCAACCCCCCCCCTCTTCCCTTCAGGGCATTCTCTCCTTGGTGACCTTGAATTCGTGACCTCACGAATAGAATTAGGAGTCCCCCGCACCCCCTCTAGACCCATAATGGCTCTCCTTGCCGGCCACTTACATGAGGCCATGTAACTTTTCCAAGGAAGAAAAAAAAAAAAAACCCTCAGTATTCCGGTGGGCAAGATCTTGCAAGACGAATGAGACCTCGAAATGCTTCAGTCAATTCCAACTGAATAACTTGGTCAGTCTGCTCGATCTCACCTTCCCTTCTCATGACTCCCACAGTCGCATGGAGTCCTAGTGTTTTTCAGTTCGAGAGTGCCCGCGATAATAAGCAGCATCATGGCAAGCGTGTCGATCTCGTTCATCCATTCTACTTTATAGATTACTCTTTTCAGTGCGCAGTGCGCACCGCAACCGAATCCCTGAGTATTGACCCAGCCCCCGCTAAGCACTTCAAGCTATGATACTTCTCGAGTGCCCCACCATTAAAAGTAGCCCTCCATTAACCCTAAGGACGCAGTCTCGAGGGGGAATAGTGATCCCAGCATGTATGATCATTTCGCATAATTTTTCCCACAGCCCGCAGATGTGTGGAAATCTGGATACAAGAAGCTCCAGAAACTCTCAATCGAATCTCTTGATTGTGCACCCGGTGGCTTACCGGCCTACCAGTTCCAGCATGTAAACCCTTTTTTCCTCCACATGATCCCGTACCAAGCTTAGCACCGTTGTCCGTGCGACGAAGCCTTTCCCCCCCAATCGGTTAAGATTGCGAGGGGTAAGGACGTTAGGATAAAGCCTTTGTTCCAGTCTCCCCCCCTTTGGCGGCCGGGCGGGCCGGGTGCGTACTCAAAGCGTAGATTGATGTCAAATTCCTACTCGGGTGCCTTTTCCCCACCCAGAACCGTGTTCGCTGTGTGTATCCTAGCCTTGTGTACCGAGCTCCCCTGGGAATTAATTTCCGCCCAAACGGCAGACGTCTGTGCTCATATACTACCGGTACTCGGGTACATGTATGGTACCGGTACAAGTGCTCGAGTACCCGAGTGAGTACATGCCATTGCGAAAATCCGAGGCAAGGCAGACACCTTTCGAGTGTAAATGGTTTGCCTTTAGGACTTTGAAACCTCGAGTGGGTTGCCATAAGCGTCCAGGGAGGGGATGTTAAACCGTGGAATATTCCACCCCCCCTTTTCCTCACGGTAAGCCTTAGACCGGTACGGGAATAAGGCTTACCTCTGGTTTTACACCTATCGTACTCGTACCTACTACCGCACTCGGTTCGGTTAGGGGATCTATGAAGAAATTAGCATAGTCTATCAGTCCAAGTTCGATACTAGCTAAAACAATTTAGTCGATTGAAAGAAAGACTGCCGTATCACGAACACTAATTATTATACTCGCGAGAGACACCTTTTTCTATTCACCCATCTTGGTCGGAACGAGAAACGCCAAGCACACCATTAAAGAGAGCCAAAATTCACCAGAGATGGAAATCGCCTATCTCTACGGGGGGGGGGAAAGGGGGGGGGAAGGGCAGGGGGGGAGTGATGGTGCTATGATATCACCATTGGTCTACCACAAAGACACAGCGCTGACTAATAAACCGAGTGAGAGCACAGCACCGGTTGTAAGTCTTTCCATGTAAACCGGTATGGTACCGGTTTATTATTATTTTTCGGCTATGACACGCAAGATGAGCAAATCAATTTCCACCTTCAATGAGACATCAAGCACTTTGCCGGCGAATTATAGCCCCCCGCAAGAGCATACATGATTTGAGGTATCATAACTGAGTAAGCTTGGCCGTCAGTCATCGCCAAGTTGACTGGCTAGCGATGGTTGGGTGAACGGCGAACCGATTTCGAAACCAACTGGATTTCACGAACGGGGAAAGATGATAACGAGCGAGGTATTCCTATTACGTGTGTGAGTGTGAGCACAAGTACGCGGCAGCATAGTATTTCCCGGTATTGCTCGAAAGAAAGGGAAAAAAAAAAAAAAAAAAAAAAAAGATATAATTTCTCCTTCGCACTGTTACTTGCTTTTCCTCAACATAAAGCAGTGCCCCTGCTAGTGGTTCGCAGATCCTGGCCGTGCGGGAGCTACCGAAGTGTTATAGGACCCGTTACCCCCCCCTGCACGATAAGACAATTTCATGCGGTAGTCCAGCTTCTTGAAATGGGTCTCGGATATCTTACAGGCATCGCATTGAGGGTTTGAATGGGCTGGTATAGTGCAATACGATAACAATACAGCAGCATTAACCAGCCTTAACTTATATATTTTGGGGCCAGTCGAACCCCCACCTCCAACCTGGGTGAGTGAATTTAGATTGCCTATCCCGGGTCTCTTATCCCGACTCCGATGTCGGTCGCCCTGGGAGGTGCGTCCCTAATCCCCTTCATAGAAAGTCACTCGACACTCGAGCCCCCTATCTTACCTACATCGAATGGCCGTGGGGGGTCAAGAGGAAAGCATTGACACGGCCGGAGACTCCCGGGCTGGCGGGACACGTCGGGTTGTTTTTCCCGGTTTTTTCTACCGACTTTCGCTCACGGTGTGGTCGGATACAATCTACTGTCCATTGTGATAGCACGTCAAAGTGCACATCCGACACGTAAAGGTGTGTAGTGATTCTGAGGTAAACGGGCAAGCACCATCGGTGGTTGCTCACAGAAATATTGTGTGTGGGGGGGAGGGTAACCGGAGGTTAATCGAACTGCTGGATCGACTTAGTCGACGGCTAGCAGAGACCCCCGGAGAATAGGGGGATCACGAGTAGGGCAACCATTACTTCTTTCCATGTGTGATACACCTCTTTCTGCTTTTGTTTTTATTTGTTTTTTGGGCCTTGGTCACAGCGGTGACCCGCATGGCCGCGGGGCGTCACCTCTCGGATCACACATGATCCCATCCGCGTCAAGAACCTGCAGAGCTATCCGGCCTAGTCTCGTTACAGATGGTTCCGTTGAGCTCGGGTGGTTGGATTCCCGGTTCGACTGGACTCACCTAGTAGCACCACGAATTCGCCATTTTATTTTCAAAAAAAACACCTTGATCGATTGATGATTGATGGCCTCTCGGGTGGACTATCCTAGGACAACGAACAATCGGGGGTAATTCTGGGAGCAGGGCGAGTTTCCGTATTGATTCATTGAATTTCGTCTGTTATCCCAGTCTAATAAGATCGATAGCTCGAGTTTCGGTTTGCTATACCTGATATTCCCAGGCAGTACCGGCGATTAACTAGGGGGGTGTCTGGATCAGTGCAAGACCAGGGGGGGACCTTTTACATGGGGTAATGGCCTGTAGCTGAGCAACGTGTTTGGAAGCCGACCACGCCCCCCCTCCTCCCCTCCTCACCGACCTATCATATGTTTTACCCCTCAACTTCCATGAACCCTGCTTGAAAGGCGGGATCATATTTGGGGTTCTATGATGTCCTGGCTTGCATGGACATCCTAGTGTCCACATATACGAGGGCCTGAACATGAATCTTTGGTCACCCACTGGTGTAGCTACTCGTAGAGTACATGATTTAACTGATCAGTTGCTTCTATGACATGAAATACTAATCGCGGCCAAGAAAATATTGAAAGTTTTAAAAGCCTCTGATGCACGTGAAGTGTCAAGAGATATCTCACGGCCACGCGCGGGATTTCCGGTTGGCGGTCGATAGACAGCCGCCTTGATCTCGAGCGACCCTGAATGAAGAACTCTAGTTGGTGATCCACCCGTGCAATTCGGCCGCTCTGGGATTGCTGCTGGTCGTAACAGTTGAGCTTTGGCGATATCAAATACAAAGCTGCAGAAGACATTCAAGAGCGTTGCATATGTCAACCTGCAACCCCCCCCCCTAGAATCGATGAGTGCAATCGTGTGTGACGTGGAAAATTCGGTTGGCGGGTTTGTGAGGGCTGACCTGAAACGAAAGATTCATCTCCCCCCTTTTTTGATCAGGTGAGAGTCTGACAGAACTGTGCGTTCCATAGAGCTCATTTTTCAAAGCTTGGTAGATTAGTTTGCTATCACGTTAAGATCGTTTTTACTTTTCTTTCAAACCTCTTCTGCGTGCTCCCCCCCCGATCGGTGGTGCACAACCTCAACGGACGGTTTCACGGATCAATGGGAAATCAGTTCACCCAAGCGACCCAGTGAGAAACTGTTGGGTATCACCTTCTTACTCCTGGTGGCTAATCAATTAGGATTTTCGTCTGCGACCAAGATAAGCCATTGAGGCACGCGGAACGAATCAAGATAGCTCATAGGAGGGAAGTACCCTCCCACCAGCGATTCCCCAGCACTCAGTCGGTTTCATACAATTGTTGTCATTATCTCATCGAGCTCACAGTTTGGCTGGCGCACTTGGGCGAGTGATATCCTGTGATTTTCCATATCGCTGCAGATAATTTATTTCCGGTCATGTACCTATTGGAACACGCAACAAAATTAACGGGAATATTTACTAATCCTTCGGTTGAGGGAAAACCCCTCTCGGCAGGAGGGTTCCAAAAAAAAGAAAAAAAAAAGAGTTAATTATCAAAGATAGGGTATGTTAGATACATTTCCATTGAAATGTTATGGGAATCGAGCCCTCCGGGGCTCAGTAATCACGCCAAAGATGTGTTAGGGTCTGCGGACTATAAAGACTAGTAGGATATGCAGAGAAGTGGGCCTAAAAGTGAAAATTCTCCAGTTTATCGTTGGCTGAAATCAAGAAACGACACTAGTGCGACCAGGCGCCAATGGCCAAAGGCGCTGTGCCCATTACCAAACAACCAAGAAAGGATTTACTCATATCATTTTCCCAAGTGGTCGCTGTGGGAAAGCCAAGGAGGGAGGGGGGGGGAGGACATCGTGCTATTATTTGAGAGATACTGCGGGAGAGATACGCTAGATGCGAAAAAGGTATAATTCCCACCACCACCCTTAGCGTGGAGAAACCGGAACAAAGTGTAGAAAAAGAAAAGAAAAGATACCACGTGAGCGGAATAACAAAAAACGATGAAAGATTTCCGCAATTCTTTTTTTTGTTCCACCGGAGTGGATACCCTATTGGCATTAACAGAAAGATGAAGAGCTGGATATTCGGTTGTTTAATTTGAAGGGAGATCTATGAGCTGTGCTACCTGTAGCACTCGTCCCGGAGAACTGGAGACAGGAAAAAATGGATTCTCTGCCGGCGGTACAGTATTTGCTGATTATCAAGGGGCAGGGCAACGCGGGACCATTCTCAAGATGTCACCGCGGAGGAAATCTTGGCGTCGGCCTCAAAAGGATTTGCCCGGCCACCGGAGCCGGCCTCTTGTACAGTACGATAGATGGTACGGCTTTTAGGCATGCCGAATGGCTGCGTTTCGGATTACGAAAGCTGGATCCGCTGTGTCATATTTAGACATTTAAAAGCACGAGTGACACGGGGTGACCGCATAAACGAGTGAAGGAGTTCTGGGCTGGATGCGAATGCGACTGACTCTCGTTTTCCACCGAGGTGCTGCACTATCGTCTGTCCATTCCTGATCTGGACTCCTGCCCTGCCAGTGAGAGCAGCAACGGTGATACTTTTAGTGAGGGTATTGGACATTGCAGACATGGAGAAAATGATTTCGGGGGGGGGGGATAAATACTCTTTCCCTGAGCGCAAAGTGATTAGTTTGTGCAGAGAACGGCTTTAACTAATGAGGGCATATATAGAGGAAACCTCGCTATAATAATATCATTCTATGATATTTACTTACCGCCAAATAAAGATTCCCTGAAAATTGGGAATCTCGAAAGTTGGAAGATAGGTGATGCACGAATAAGCAAAGATGGGAAGATGGGAAAAAATCTTGAAAAGCGAAAGGGAAAAAAAAGAATGAGTGGGGAGAACGGGCTTTCTTTTCTTTTTCGCTCCTGTGCCTCCAAGAATTTATTTGCATAAAGACTTTGTGCAGAACCAGGATCCCTGCAATTACCGTACTTCAAGATGCGGTACTCTGGAGCATTCCCTGCATTTTGAAATTAGATTGGCACAACATCAGAGGATGGCTCGAGGACGGTTCCTGCAAGGTGTCAACGCCCCAATCATTTGTTGATATGTGACATGGTAAGAGCTGGGAGAGTCGAGCGAACAAAAAATGACACACCGAGCGGTGTGGATAGATTAGTGTGACTAACAACTGACCGGCGCAAAGCGAGAGCGGCTACACGGGGTCGAGAGTTGGGAGGTGATCGAGTGATTGTAAGTGATGCTTCACTATTCCCAACATCTCTCTTATCCAATCATACTTATTTTCGGAGACCGAGTACTGCAATTTTCGCTCGGGCCTGTAGTTGCATGAGCCCTAGGGGAGATTGGCTTTGCGATTGGTCCAAGCCGTTCGGAATTTGCTGACCTGTGTTACTACAAGCTGAGCTGGGATTGCATGTTTTGAAGATATCATTGAGCTAGCCATTGTGTTTGACGGTTTCCTTTTTCACCCTATTCTTCTACATGGAGGCATCCTCTTTGGTGATTTAGACCTAAATGTCTATGCATCGCCTCGCAAAGGTTTTGCCAATCACTGGAGTGAAGGCTGGTGGTCTCTGTGGCGATAGAGAATATCGTATGATATTCTCGAATTATCAGCCCTAGGTCAGGCCACACCCAACCACCCAAGACCTGGTGACGCGCTCACAATTCGCATAGATTTCGTGGTGTCAATAGGTTGAGAGCAATTCATGTCCAAGTATGGCCTAGATCACTGGAGAGGATAGTGGATTGCTCGGTGATCCCAAGCGGCCGGTTCGTCGGGTTTGGCATGCCAGACCTGACTTGGGGAAGGTGGATTTCCGGGTCCCGGGCCGTACCGGGCCCGAGTGGCCCCTTGGTGCAGGGTCCGGGTAGCTGGCCCCGTTCTTTTTCTCGTTTTTATTTCGAGTGGCGCCCGTCAGTTTCTGCCAGGGTTGCAGATACGCTTTCCTGCTCCTGTCCACTGTCATTTGCTTCATCCCTCACTGCCGGAAGTTATCGTTATTGTTAGCGATAACCCGTCATTTTTATCGCGTGTTATAAAAAATAAAATAAAAAGACCCTAGGAGCGGTTATGCGGATATCATATCTTCAGAATTCCTGGAGTCGCCGAGCTTTGCCGGCCGGAAACATGACCGAGGTAACCTAGGCTCCCCCGAACCTAGAGTAGACCTCGCAGCGCTACCCGGATTGCGCACCTATAAAAGGACCATACTCGGACGGGTAGGACTGACGGGAGTTGATATCGCTGGGATTACTCATAGATCAGCGACGAGAAAAACCAACTTTGTAGGTTTGATAGCTAATAATGGACGTAGGAGATGTCTGGCGGAGAGGGAGGAGAATAGAACTTTGAGAGTTCAGCCTAGCCTATTCGCTGATCCAGAGAAGCTCGATATGTTCTGGTATGTAGCCTATAGTTGGTATAGAGTTCGAATGGCAGGTTTCCATGGCATACAACAATTCAATTGTATCCCTCCACTTACCATAAACATACCAGGCCTGGTTGTCCGGACCAGCATGGAAAAAACATCTTATAGATCTCGATGGAGATGGTGAGGAGGGGAGGGTTTACACACAGTATACAGAGAAGGGGAAAAAAAACTCAATTTATATTTTCAAATCCACACTTGTCCCCCAATATTGCTGGTATGGGTATCATAAATCCAACTTGACCTCCCCCAGTAGCGCTTTCCTCCACATAACCCTCCTCGGATGCTACGGAATTCTCATCTTTTACCTGACAGCCCTCTGGTATTCGGGTCCGCAGGCCAACCATTTAAAACCAGCCTGTTGATATGAACGGGGGCACGCTTTATCACCCACCCCCACGCTTACAGGGGGTGAATCTTCTGGGGATTGGATAGAAGGGGTGCTCCTGGTCCTATCTCTTCGTCTGTATTTTTTGCTTCCTAGTTTCCTAGGGTGTTTCGAGCTTAGGGGTAGCTCAAGTGTGGCCATCGTGTCATTTTCCACTAGTCAGGTCACATCAAGGACCCCTTGACCATATTACCTTTGGCAAAAATCAGAGGTAAAGCCAGGGCATTAACCATGTTGGAAAGCTGCGAAATCTGCACACAGATTAAGGGATATGATATAGGGTGGGAGTCAGATAGCTATCATCTATTTCATGAACATGCTGGTGATATGGACATTGAGCTGAATGTCCTGTCTGCGGTGTAGCGTTTGCAGCTTCTTCTCCGCCCACAATAGCGACATCCAATAACCTAACACTAAAGGGAAAAGGTAATTATCTGTTTACATGGTGAGGAGGGAATATATTCAAGCGGAGGTTTTCCCTGAGCTTATGGTTCCGCTGTGAAAGGAATGCTCAAGAGGGGAGTTCTCGGGCCCAAGGAGCTTGTCAAGGGGGCTGTAAAAGCTCGTGTTGATGCCATGTCGGCGAATAAAGATAATAAATGACATTGAAGTGTAGCAAAGTGTTACTCAAAATGAGGGGGGCTGTCTAGAGTCTTGATGCAGTGAAAATACTGTTAATTTTTTGAGTTTCTACCTTTCTATCTTCCCTTTTCCTCCTTTTTTTCTCCCATAACATTACGACGAAAATTTGCTACCGTAATCGACCTCAGTGGCCACGAGCGTGGCCGCTCCAGCTCAACACGAACTATGACAGCAAAAAGATATGATCACCCAGCATCCAATCTTATAGTGAAAGATGCCTTTTTCCAGCATTCCATCCTGATTCCATAACACCATTATGCTCCAGCACCATCTACTACCGTATCACCTCTACGGCCCCTATACTCCCAATTTCACCCTTCCAGATTTATGGGAGTATCACCCTCGAGGACCTTTCGGCATAAACGCTGGGAAACCCGCAAGAGGTATGATGGATAGCGCTCTGGTACGGGTACAACTTTCGAGCACCACTGAAAACCCCCTCCCGAAATTCCTGTAAAGGCTATCATAACGGCTTCACTAACTTCTCCCTAGTAGTCCTAGGTGTGGTGATTGCGGTTGATTTGGGGCGACAGGTGTTTCCACCGGGGAAAATACACGCTTTAAATGAAAAACTCTTTTCAGTTAGGAAAAACCCTCGAAATAACACCACGGGAATTACCATCCACACGAGCAGTACATTGGCGAAGCCGCTCAAACAATTTCCTGGCTTTGGTTTGGTTCTTAAGCGTGAGAATCCCTCCTTGCCAATCTCGTTCATCCGCTCGGATTATAGAATTTTAGGTAGTAGTAAGATTAACATGGACTCTAGTTCGTTAATCTAGAGACTGGGGAATCTAGACAACTATCTTATGGTACAAAGCATAAGAGATCGCACCCCCCTCCCATCCAGCTCCTTCGGTCTTTTACAGAACATCCCGTACTTCCCCCCAAAGGAATCGGCAATAGCTCAGCGGCAAAGTGAGTGGACCCGCTTTACATTTGTTCGGAAAGATGGTAGGAGGAATAAGGAGGGTAAGGTTGCGTGCTTTACTATCTCTCTCTATCCTAACTAACGGTAAACACAGGAACATGTGTAAAGCATGATAAAAACCTCTTTGATCCTTCTACAGATCACCACACATATCTCTATGCCTCCAAGCATGTCCCCGTTCCTCTACTCACTCTCGTGATAACAAGGGAAAGGCGTGTCTCGAGGACCTTCTCCGTCAATCGCGATGGCTCCAGAACCCTCCACACTCCAGAGACTTCTACGACCAACCAAAAAAAACACTAGCTTTCTTTTAGCAACCCTACATACCAATAGAAAAGAAGTCTTTCAAAACTCCCTTAAACCTGAAATCCTCAATCACAGTACGGTGGCCACCGGCCCCAAAACAAGCCCTACAACTTACAAGCCACATCACCGATCCCGCTTCGGCCAATCTCGGACCTCCCACATTTCTCTACCTCAGCTAATAGCTTCTACAAGCCTTGCTGGGCAAAAGCGAGAGAGAACGAGTCCATCCGGCAAGCACCACCCCCGGGTACTCATTCCTTGGCTAAATATAATTGGTATCAGGGAGGGGATGTAATTGAAGCCTGGGCCGCCATTGCCAATCGCGCCAATGTGAGTGTTCCCCCATAGCGTTCCCAAACACTCCATTCGGCAGAGCCGATGGAGGAAGATAGTGAGTTGTGGTTGGTCGTGGAAGTTGCAGGAATGTTGTAGTCTGTTTCTTTTGCTCTGGTGTTGCTTTGATTTAGGGAGAAGCCTCTATAAACATGTCTTTCCTTTGTTATCGCGGGAGTGCGCGAGGTATCGGGGGACACTCGCGGAGGGAAACGAATATGTGTGCAAAGCCACGGAAGAATCAGGATGGATACTTTATGCTTTATATATACTCCTGTCTCCGCCGTTAGTTTGGTTAAGCATGAGAACGTGAGGACAAGGACAGAACGAAGTTTTCCACATACCTTTCCTAGAGCTACTCCATAACGGTCAAGTTCCATTCCATCCCGCCCGTATTGCCGCTGCGGCATTTGTTAGTTTTCTCCCAAGATCGCTCAGGCCCCCGCTCCCTTTCCGACTGATGAGCACCTGGCTAGTCGATATAAACGTTATCCGACTCCTATTCTTCCGCAATCCTAGGTTCCTCCCGGGGAAGTTTGTCGATCACTATTTCTTCCGTGTTAGGTTCGTAAATAGCTGGTCCCCCTCCCTCTCGCCGCCTATTACGAGGTATCACGTATTTCATCCCGGTGGGAAGGAAGTGGGAGATGAGTGACTGTTTATGAAGAGGTGAAAACTAGGCACAAATTTCCGGAGCACGTCTTCGCCAATCCCTTTCGGTTATCGCCACAGTGCCGTGCGCTCTCACATTGCGCTTTATAGAAAAACAAGTGCGGTGATATCACCACCAAACACCAATATACCACGATCGGAATCTGTACCCTGGGATATCCGGAGATTGTGGAGTTGGGGTAAAGATACTTCTTGCACGGACGCTGGATAAGCTGGGAGAGGATGCATTCTTCTTTACTTATAGGTATCACGAAGGTGGTACTGTTTCTCGAAGCACGTAGTAACAGATTCCTCCTATTGTTTGTTCGCAATGGTGTTCGAGAAGAGAAGAGAATCTTTAGGGACAACGAGGCAGGGCCCTTGGGGGCAAGGAGCACCTGGGACAGCTTGGAGATCTTCAAAAAAAAAAAACGGAGAACAAAAGCCTAGTATCATACTCACCGCCAGCCCACCCTCAAACCATAAACGCAAGAGCAGCAGCAACTGACGGACTTTGCCCGGGGGACCTACCAAACCTTATCGGTGACAAAATTTCTTTCGACCCACTAAGTCAAGAGGCGTGTAATGTTGGGGAAGGTAGTATTAACGACTTACAGTGCGTATTTCAAGCGTCCGCCAAATATCCCAAAGCGAAGGAAACCTCCACTGCATACATAGACAAACGCTTTAGTCCCGTTAAATAAAGAATGTGCCCATTCTATCTCAAAAAACGGAATATTACTTTTGCGGAGAAGACTAATAAATGAAGTCCAGTATATTCCAATCGCGTCTCAGCAATCAGTGACACCAAGAACTCCACTTCTCTGCCCCCCTCAAGCCCTCATCTATGCCCCCGGCCTGACCCCCTCAACCAACCTAAAGCCTCCCCCTACCCAAACCAAACACTTCCCCTTTACCCTTTCTTCCCCCTCCAACAGGCCATATCCAGCCCAGGATACCACCTTACAACCGAAGAGTTCTCTTTCCGAACACCTATCCGGGATGGCCCCCAAGCTCTAAGGTGTCCGTGGTCCCGATAGGTATCCTCTGGCTAGAGGATAGAGCAATGGAGCTTAACCAAATCAGGGGGCAGCCCAATCTATGATTTCTACCCTTTAGGCACACCCAAGCATTACAAGCCAAACGCCACGAGGCGAGAGGTTGAACATGGGATCTGATTGTCTGTGGGCGTTCCAGCACCGAAGGCTAATCCAGCTCCTTCTCTTGCGCTCAGTTCCGTCAATCTGCTTTATCGTTGATGCTAGATGGCACTTGAAACGCAACTTGTGGGAGAGGACGACGGGCTGCGCAAGGGCTATGGAGTTGACGGTAGAAGGCACCCGGGGGTGATAGCACTGTTGCTGGAAAACTCTGGAGAGGGGGAGTCTCGGTGTTATCTCTCTTTTGATATGGAGGATTGCAGGGGATGTTCTTATCCCCTGCCACTTGTTCGAAGGTTATGCAAGAGCAAAGAGTGCTGTAGGAAGCAGGAGATAATTTTGGAGCCCCTCATCTTTAATATAGTTTGTTCTGTCCTTTTCCCGGACCTGTCAGCTAGAGTAGAACTTGAAAAGCAACCGAGATTATCTTATACACCCTCTTATACGAACAGGTGATCCTTTCACCCACGGTGCGTCAGCTGTGCACGCTAAATGACACTGACATCTATTACTCTAGCATCACCTAGGGCGGATGAAGACAGGATGTACTTCTCAAATCTCATCAATTTGCCGTACTGTAGCTGGACCGAGCAACACATTATTCTTATCACACCTGCGGCCAGCACGATTCCTCGATCCCCCCGCCCCGAGCTTGCTTGCTCGAAGAAAATTCAAAAGCAGCAATGTGGCCAGTCCGCTCAGTGGGGACTGAACCGGAGAGACTACTGTGAGACTATACACAGGGGTAAACTTTCAATTCCTTCTTATGTGTTGCAAGAAAAGATGGAACATTAAATTTTGTAACTTGGCTGTTACCGGTAAATTTGATGATGGGGATGATACCGGCCACGAGGGGGTTCGAGATGTGTATTTTTGCGGTGTTAGCTCTGATTTAGGCATCAAAATTTGCGCCGAATTACAAAGTTACTGGAAGTTTACTCTATTTTCCCGGGTTTTGATATCGCCCGCGTTTAATTGCGCGAACCCCTCCCAGAATAGCGACCCTACTCTATGTGCGCTTACTAACCTTCCGCACTCCCTCGCATATCCGCGAGTGACCGCCTGTGAACCCTGTTCAAGAACTCTCGAATGGTTATCATACTGCCCCGGTACTTGGATATGATTTCACCACTAACCCGCACCCACCGAATCCCCAATCGGACAGTCAGTTGGGCAAACCATAGCTGGTCAAGATGGAAATACCTTCTAGCATGTTCTCTACAAAAACGGGAAATGGTAAACAAACAAGCGAGAAAAGGAAAGGGAAGGAAAAAGGGAGACAAAACAAAATGTCTGCGCCACCTCCGCAACCACCCACTTGGATTTCTCATTCGGAGCAGATCGATCTTCCCAGGACCACTACGCACGCAAATCGAGCGCACCCGTGAAAGAGATCCAAATATAATCAAGTATCAAAAGAGACTGCACTCCAGCATACCGTATGGTGCCGTTTCCAAGCCAATGTGGATGGGGAAAGAAAAATGGGTGGCTAAGGAGAAATTTGGTTTGTTCGTGATAGCACACCTCACTTCCGATCCATAGAGTCATAGCGGCCACGTATCGTATCCATCCACTGGTGGTTAGTTTCATATGATTGGAAACCGCGTGGGTGGGTCGTGGGCCAATAAATGGGGGATGAGGAGGAGGCGACGGTGGTAGTGGTGGATATAAACCAAGTGTGTTTGGGGTGGCTGGGATGGGCGATGTGAATTGTTAGAGGGGTTTTTGAGCTGGTCCAATCCATGCTCCCGCATATGGGTTATCGAAATGTGACGTTTTAAGGAGGGGGAGGGAGGGCGTGCACCGGGCTAGAGGAATGTTAGGCAAGACGATGCAGTTGCTGTGTTATGCTACGTTAAAGTGGGGAGAGTATCATCAATGGATAGGTTGAAGATATCACTTGGTGGTGAAGACAAGTCGTAGGGTTACCGTTAAGACACCGCTCATTCCGAGGCACCGGGATGGTAGCGGCAGAGATTGCTTATTTCCTTCCACATTGAAGATGTGCGGTACTCAAGTAATCTTTGGTGCAGGCTCGATATCCAACGAGCACAAGTGCCATGGAGTGATGGTGCAGCATACAGACGAGGCAAGGGGAGTCTAAGGGAAGCACCCGGCAGCGGCATTAAAAGAGGGGTCGTGTTATATCAAGGAGCCAGGCCAGTGCCTGTGAGAAGAGCAGTATCAAAAACTAGGCGGTCGTGCTGATTTGCTAGCCACTGGGTAACGCGCGTGCTGCCTCTGATAATGCGGTATTGTATGTATGTCCGCCTGAGCCTGATTCTATGCCGCTGGAAATACGTCGGGAGACTGGGGGAGTGGCTAGCACCGGCAGACAGTGCGGAGTACTCGTCCTGTGGTAACAATAGTATCTATCTTGTTATTGAAGGGTATTATAGTTTTATGAACCAGGTGGATATCTAAAATGCATATTGTCGATAAGTTGGATTTGAAATCTAAAGTTTGATATTCAAGTCCCGAGGTTTGGCTAACAATTACATATTCCCACAATCACCTCCTCCAGCAACCACCATATTGAAAGTGAGATAATATTCGCGTCAACCACTACTACGCAGCATCACGATTCGAATAATTTCAAGGCAACACCACCACAGCAACCACCACAGCAGTCTAGTAGAAATTATCCAACCTAAATTAGACAAAATTGTTACTCTCTGAGCCAGTTGTTCAACCACTTTCGGGAGGGTGCAGCAGCAGCTGGCAATCATCCAATGACATGCAGCACCATCCCCTAGGAGGGTGTAAAGAGCAAGGCCACAGATCGCCCGTTTCAAGGAAGAATGCAGCAGCTCTATCACGCAACATGATGTTTCCTATTCCTGAGAAGCCAACATTTGGGGGGGGGGCACAATTATATCAAGGCTTCGGAGGTCATAAGTGAAGTGGTATTTACTTAATACTGACCAAGTGCAGGGATTTTCGAAAAGTGTACTGTACAGTACTTGTACAGAACTCGTACGATAGTCCGGTTGAACTGAATCCGCTGCAGTAAGTTTCTAATGAGCCATGGGGGGGGGGGGAGTGTGCCATACAAATCCCAGAATTCCATACAAATTCCTTGAATTTTGTATGCAGCACTTGCCCCTCCTCTCCCACACTCTCCCCTCTCCGGGCACGTTAAGCGAGCAGCTCAATTGCCACAACTGCACCAGTACGAGTAGTGTGCTGTGCTCGAACAGTGAAAAAGGATATCAATCCTCCAAGGGTAGGTACTCAGTATATTCCTTCGTTCCGCGATGAAGGCTTCCGCGGATTAACCCCAGCACTAGGACCATTAATCGGAAACACATCCCGCGATGCACGGCTGGATATTCAGCGAACTTTTTTCTACTAAGCCCAAAAAAATTGAGCGTCGAGAAAATTCAAGAATGGTATGATAGTGAATTGCCCACATGGTGGATCCTTGTGCAAGATGGGCACTTTGCTGCACCACACCCATAATTTAACAGCGGGGAAAACACACACTTGATGAGCACCCGAGAGCCCGTTTTTGAGGATGTGGATGGATTTGTTTAATCTAGTCTCGCTTGCTTGCTTTTTTTTTTTTTTTTTTTTATGGTTTGCTTGATGTGACGTTATTAGGTTAATATAAATGATTGAAACCTTCGGAATTATCTAAAACCCCACGAGGCCGCACGGACAAAGGTGTCGATCTGATGAGTTGTTAGTTGTCGAGGAGCAGGTGGTCCCTCCTCTTTTCCCATCTGAGGGTGGCTGATCTTACTGTGTGTAGGCTCCCAATGTCCAGATGAGGCTCTTAGTGCCAAGCGCGTTGGAAGGTGACGAGAATCTTGCCAGAGTAAAGT
Source organism: Tuber melanosporum (assembly GCF_000151645.1). Classification (NCBI taxonomy): domain Eukaryota; kingdom Fungi; phylum Ascomycota; class Pezizomycetes; order Pezizales; family Tuberaceae; genus Tuber; species Tuber melanosporum. The sequence continues at coordinate 143,428 of NW_003298788.1, forward strand.
CAACTAACCCGTTCCAAAATGACGACAAGGCAGATAGCGAAGATTCCTAGAGTTAGGGATGCTCGGAAGCCCCCAAAAGTTTCTATTGGCCATCCGGTCCTGCCTCTTCCCCAGATCACGCGAACCGTTGGTGCGTTGGCCAGATCCACCGTTAGTCTACAAGTTGAGCAAAGTCGGTACTCGTAGAAGCACTGTCGAGTTGAGTAAGTGGGTGAGTAAGAAAGGGGGTTGAGGGGAGAAATCATTGGTCAAACAAACAAGCTAGAGGAAGAAGAAGGGTGGCGATGGCGGACGGAAGCAGGGACGTTGACGTGGTGGATTGGCCCGGCGGGGGTGAGGCGGGCGGGGGTGGCAAGCACAAGGAAGCTCATCTCTCCCTCCCCCGACCGAATCCTCTTTTTCCCTCCAGCCTTGGTCTCTACTGGTACTTTTTTTTTTTTTTCTTTTCTTTTCTTTTCTTCGCCCAGGAGTAAGGGAGTGAGGGAGTGTGAAATAGGTTAATTTTCATCGGGGATTTCATGCAGGGCTATACCTCCATATCGGGATTTTAGGCATCTGCGTGATAGCGATAAATTAGCTGCTGCTTGCTGAGTGTACGAGTATCAGTGCTGAGGGCCCTGCGAAAGTTTTCCGGGCGCAGAGTTCATCACAGTTCGGTCCTTAACGGTACCAGACCCACACAGGCATCGATGCACGAGATGCAGAAACTGTAACAACCTCAGCATAGATTTTTCTCCCAATAAATAGGTTGCCCTGCGGTAGAGATTATTCTAGACGGCGCGGCAGGCGCTTCGATGCGGTTGGCACCCTTGTGGGCACTTTATCTGTGGACTATGATACCGGTACCTGTAGACTACAGTGCAATATCATACTGTGTATGATATTTAAGTTACGATAGAACATGACAGGGTTTTTGAAGGAACCGGCGATTGTGCAAGTTGGGTGCAGTACTGTACCTCCCCAGCACCGGTACTCACGCAAAACCTCATAAGTTACCCATACCGGTAAGTCTCCTATGATACTCCCTTGGGAGTTGTGGTCCGGTGAACGGAGTCCGCAATCGGCCATTTCGACGGCCGCAGGTAAATTTATCAATTGCCCTGAACCTGTTCTCTACGAACTGTGATAGGCGCTCGGATGTATCAGATTTAGCATCATATCATACCTAGAAGCAAGCCCCTGGTTAGGGCAAAGGGATGCCAAAGTTCAACGCCGTCATGCCCTGCCATCGAAAAATTACAACCTCATCAACACTCAATTCCGAGTGACCGAGCACGGTATTGTGCCATTGCCCGTCCTTGTCTCCTCCACCACCCGGCGCGTGTGGGAAGTGGAGGTTCCAGCGCCGCAGCAGCAGCCCGGCACGATACCGTATTCATTGGAGATGTACTAGTACAGTACATGTACCCGGGGGCACATTCCAGAGGGAGGGCCTACGCCCCAGACAACACGATGGCGGAGGGGAGTATATATTCCGCAGAACGTCATCCTAGCTTCTGCTGCTCGCAGGGGACTCTTGTCGGTGAAGGATTATCAGATTCTCCAGACATCTCAAATCATTCCACATCTGTCCTCAATTCAATTCTTCAAGACGCATGATATCCCAAATCTATCATGAAATTTCCGGGGGGGGGGGAGGGGACGAAGGAAAAAGGTTGAAACGAAAATTGAATTATACACACGAGGTCAGCAGGACCCTCTCCCTGAGAGGCTCTTTGTAACAAAACCCTTTTTCAATTCCGTGCATGGTAAATAGCGGTATGTAACAGTACTCGTACAGTACTCGAGCACTCAAAGAGAGAGAGTTTAGAGTATCCAGTCGAGGCTCGCTGCGCAGACTACAGTACGAGTATCATACACCAGAGAACGATGGGCGGGGCTATGATACCGGTAGCAGACCGGGGGGGTGAGTGACGCGTTTTGAGGCAAGGGTCAGAAGCGGTAAACAGTAGTTGAATGATGTCATAATACCGCACATTTTCTTTCCGAGGGGAAATGGCGGATCTCTTTACTCGGGCAGTCTACTACGAGTAGACTACACTGACTCTACAATACTCGCACATAACTTACTCGAGCAGACTATCACAGCCTAGCTTGGCCTCTACTCTACTCGAGTACAAGTACCCGTGGAACTGCTCGGGTACACTCGGGCAGAGAGGCATTCAGCCCTGGGTCCGGAGAAGCGTTTTTCGAGTTCCAACATTTTTCACGCAAAAGAACTTTAAAGAAGGCGTCAGTCTACGCGCACGCCAAAGTCTTGCAACTCGGAGAAACTCGCACAAACGTTTCTTGAGCCTGGGGCTGAATGCCTCCACCGGTATTAAGCGAGTTTTCTCACGGCATTTGGAATCTAGGGTGACAACTCATCAATCGTGACCCACTTTCTCTTTTTCCACATTTCCTACCTAGTCTAGCCTGCTCTCTTTGACCAGGGGAAGGAATAGTCTGCTGGGGGAGGGTGAAAATGGGCATGATGGAAGGGTACGAGTGCCGGTACCTGTAGATGGAGGTTCAATCCTTTGATCGGTCCACTGAAAAACACGATGAAGCTGCTGTGGAAACCTTGCTTTGTTTTGCGCTGCAATTTCATGCTTTACGCGATTGTGTCTGATTGATATCTCGTTGGTTGGATGATACAGCATGGGTAGGTAAAGGTAATTTATTGGATATCGCCTTCACACTCGCTCACCTGAGATGTCAACAATTTCAGGCAAACAAGGGGCCCTGAACCAATGGATATTCTCAAGTTACACGTACGGTACCTGCTGGAGTACAGTACTGTACGAGTACTGCACTGTACAGTAATCCGCATTCGACGATTCCTGGGCTGCTACCGTCCTTGAATGCAGATACGGTAAGGGTCCCTTCCCCCTGCTCCCCTGCTAGAAAATACTCGAGCAGTGAAACTTTGTTTGGGTTGAGGTGAGTGAGTGATTTTATTTTATTTTATTTTTAATGCTATCATATGCACGAACAAGTTGTTTCCTTTTTCTGACTGACATTTCCTATTCTTTTGAGGCAAGTTGGAGCGTCACGGACGCTCTCTGGGGCTTGCGCGGTACTGGTGCAGTACTGCTACTCGAGCGCAGTAGCAATTGGTCGCTTGTGCTGTGCCTGTCGTGCAACCCTCCGTGTCTGCTCGAGTAGGGGGGCTCTAAACCCTTCCTGTTGCTGTGACATAGTGCACCTTGCCAATGCCTGTCTGTCTCGCCTGTACTCGAGTGCTCGGATAACTTTGTGGTAGGGCAGGGCAGCACCGTAAACTACCGTACTGCCACTAGCAATCCGCGGGGCATCATACTCGGCAGCCGGGAAAAGAATTGGGGGAGTGGAAGCCATTCTCCTGGCAGCACTGCCCCTGTTTTGATATGATAGTCCCAATGGCATGGGGGGAGGAAGGGAAGTGCACCGCGGACTGGAGCACTCGGAGCGAATGAGACCCTCTTATCGGATGGAATACTGCTCGTGATGGGCAGGGAGGACTTCCATTACCAGTAGGATCAGCCCGGGCGACGCATATAAACCAACTACTATTCCCGTCCGCTTCTCCTCCCTTCCACACTCCGCTCGCCAGTGACACTACCAACAACAACAACGACAACAACAAACAACGGAAACCCTCTCTATACAATATATATATATATATAGACTACCCCTCGAAGTTTGGAACATTCACAATCCCAAAACATCCTTTAACACAAAAATCCTTTACTACTTTCTTACCTAGAAAGCTACCGACTACTGATCATCCCTTCAGCCATTCTATCAAACCGTCAAACTGAAGTACCCAAACATTAAGAACTCCTCGAGCAATTCACTTGTTCAACCCACCGAGCCAGCCGAAATGTCCCACTACGCGGTCCATACCGTTAACCCCTACCGGGGATCCACAGGCACTCTTGCCATGCCCCATTCCGCTCCTCGCAGCGGTCAGATGGTTCCCATAAACCCCCCCTCCCCGGCCGAGTCTACCTGCTCATCCTGCGATTCTTCGCTCCCACTCAATACCCCCTGGTCTGGGACCCCGACTTCTTCAACCACTTCTGTTTCTACTCACCACCATCCTCACCACCCTAGCCGCCCACGAAGACAGTCCATCAGTGATGGTGTTAGGATTGTTGAGGCTCCCCGCATGTCAGCGGATGGCCGCCCTCCTCCTATCGTTGTTCACAGACGGCCCCCTGTGCCATCTCCCCCGCCAACCTCTCGATCACTGAATGCTTACCACACCGAATCCAGAGCCCACGGTACCTACCGTGGCGATCGCGCTCTGCTTGTACCTGCATCATCTGGTCGTGATCGTCGGCGACGGGACTCCATGTCCGGTCCGCTCTCTGCGGGAGCACTTGCTAGCCACGGATACACTAGATATTACAAGTCAATCGATATCCAGGATGATCATGAAGGCAATGCAGACGGTGGAATCGGTCGACGAGGCCGCACCAGGTTTCCACGGAAGCTTGTGAGCAAGGAAGCCGTTGAGGAGATGGGACTGCCATGGACTGAAGACCTGGACGGATGCATTGTCGTCCTGCGAGCACTCGGTAGGACCGAAATCGAGAGATTGGTGGATCTGACGGAGGAGATCCGACGTGAGTACACTGTAATTTCTCCTAGCCCTTTCCTTGAATAATATCATACCCTTCACCATCACCCACCCCGATTCTGCTGGCCCTGTATGCTAACATGCACACCAGGTCGTCGTCACTCAACCGGCAAAGCGGTCTCCTTCGAAGAGAAGACTATAATCCACGAAGCCCCACCCTACGTACCAGAGCCACCCCCGGTTTCCGGTGCCACAGTGCGCCTTAATTCTGATCACTCTTCGCACCGTATTTCCAAGACTGTCACTACAACTACCACCACCACATCCCCAACTTTCGGACCAACAGGATTCATCGGATTGCCCGGGTCTTCGCAGGAGAAGCTAGCGAGAGCTGAAGAGAAGGCTGCTAGAGCAGAAGATAGAGCAACCAGATTAGAGGAGAGGGCAGAGATCACCGGAAGGGCGAAAGATGAGCATGAAGCTTTCAAAGCGAGAGCCAAAGCCCAGGAGAAGCAGCGTAAAGTTGGAGAGACGCTGCTGAAGGAGAAGGTCAAGATGGAAGAGAGGGAGAGGTCTGAGAGGACATTAAGGTTTCAGAGGGGTGATGGCCGGGGGAATGTGGTTGTTCTCAAGTAGTCTGCGTTTAGAATGCTTTTTGATTGTGAGGCACTTTGTTAATTTTTTTCGGATTGTTTTCCCTCGCTGTTGCAGCCATTTGGTGTTTTCCTTTATCGTTTTTGTAACTGTTGGAGTTGTCATTTTACATTTTATCTACTTGTTGGGGTAGCCACGGAAGCATTGCATGCGCTCACACTTGTTCCTTGCACTGCACTCGAGTACTTGATGATAGTGTTTCGTAGCATCTTGTTTAGTATCCGATGTACGTTAACGGGTATTTGCGGTGTTGTTGGGAATTGAGAACTCGGATTGATTTTTTCTATCATAAAAAAAAAAAAAAAAAAAAAACTACAGTACCCCAAATGTGCTACAAAATGCTCGGCCCAGAACTCACAATCTGCTCTTCGCCTCACAAGTGATGCTTCCGATCTCGCCGCGCCCCGAAAAAAAAAAAGCAATTTTTTCCCTTCTATCTCTCCCTTTCTCGCTTTATCACCACCACTATCACTAGGAAGCTCTCCCGTATCTACCCGAACACCAGCCTCACCCTACCGATCAAAAAAAGTAAGAAATCAAACCGCTGAAGCTCACCACCACCACCACCACCATCGCCACCACCTACCTACCCTCCAGCCCGAACTCGCGCAACCCCGGCTCGGCAACAGAAAAATTGTTATCCCACGCATGCGGTTTTCGCCCTTTCCTTCCTGGCCAACCCGAACAACCTTACCCCAAGCTCATCGCTGCGCATGGTTTTCTCATCACGTTCATCTCTTCTGCAATGCGTTACAGCCCCGATGCAATGCATTCGGAATCCGGGATGCGGTTGAAAAAGCACAAATCATGGTCACTGCTTGCTTTTTGAGACAACAAACGCGTTTTTCAGCTTGTTTTATCTCGGCGGGCTTGCCGGATTAGGGACGTGGTGGGAGGGTCATGGAGGGTCACTCGTGGCTGGCCCATGCTGGGCCAGGCTGGGGCTCCCGGTCTTGTTCTGTCGTGTGAGGCGGAAGTTTGGAATTTCCGTTCGGATGGGGGATGCTGGTACTTTTGTTTTTTTATGCCTCCGCATGTACTGTAGTGGACGGAGCAAGTCCAAGTCACGAAGTTTCACTCGAACCACCGGCACCACGGGACGCCGTGGTGGGCAGGCAGGATACTGTGGCGGGCGAGCGCCACAGAGCCGGGATTTCTGAAGCATACTCACTTATCTTACCCGTGACCCATCCTCCGCGGGAGCGGATGCGAGGGTGCATGGGCACGCAAATCTTGGAGAAAGGTAGGCATTCCCATTACCGGGGGGGGCAACCTAAGGCATCTGAGGGTCGAACCCTAGCCTCGAGTATTGTTCCATACTGTACACGTCAAACATGGGTACTTTTGGAGTTACCGATGTGCTAAAAAGTCAGGTGCGCTGTGTGGTTTTCTTCTTTTTTCTTTTTCTCTCTCTTGGAGTCATCTCGGGGTAATATGGTTACGCTCAAAATTTAGGTGTGGTTTGCCAACTGTCAGTCCCTTTGTGCTTCTTTACAAGTAACTCCTGTAGGCATAACTTAAGGTGGAAGGTTGAAACGGCTGGTTGGTATGGGGGAGTGTAGCTGGGCGTTATGGTTAGTGGTAGGGTGGGATATAACTTGATTCTATGCGGCTTAACTCGGATTGCAAGCTGGTGAGTTTCACGGAGTCACAAAACTTCACTCTAGGTACTATGGTCACTGAGGAGTGGTAGAAGAGACGACGACGACAGCAGATAACCCTCACAAAAATCCAAGGTATCTGTAAGAGCGATTGTCACAGCGCCGTAGATTTCCGGGGAGGTGTGCATATTATGTGCATGTCCTACATCTGGGGTGCGATATGAATTTTCGAAGCTTTTCCACGCCCCGAACACCCGGGATGCATCGACGGTGGACGCCTCGAACGGGCAAAGTCGGTAGAATACATCTTCTCTCGGCGAAACTCAAAAGCCATAGTTCCACCCTTGCAGGAACTGTGACCTTTCGATGCCTTGTTACTCTATCATACCAGCACCGAAGTGAAAAATTCGTCACTCCCCTCCCCCTCTATTTCTTTCCTTCCTCCTAACGTTCGCGTGTGAGTAAACTAGTTCATTCGTCGATTTGTAAAAGCCTTAGCTGAGCCGTCGTGATTCGGGAATCCCTAGGTTTTTTTTTTTTTTTTTTTGCGGGGCGTCGTCCACCTTAGGTATCACCACCGTTCCGCTGGCGATGCATTTGTGCGTGTGGATAAGATTTGTTTGCAGTGATTCTAGATGATGATGAGGGGTGAACACGAAACGGAAGGTGGAAACGACCGTCTCAGGGCGGGTAGGCGTTGTGGTAGTTTTTGAAGTTGTAAGTTTATGTCGCACAAAGGTGATGAGTTCTGGGAGTCATGGAGTTGCACTCGACGCACTTGGTGCGTGCACCACCAGGCTGCAGGAATTAGATTCGAAAAGTGCGGATTTTGCAGGGCGTGCGGTGCGGTATGATATCGCCAAGCTTTCCAAATCTCGTACTCCATTACTAATCTGGGAGCCGGGAGGAGTTGATGGGTTTGGCAGTTCGGCTTTTTCCCGCTGAGTGAGTCGGTGCAGTTGTGAACTGTGAATTCGTCCGTCACCAGACTGTACACGGGTGTAAGGGTATTTTGCGCGCAGTAGTACAAGGACTCATCTCGGGTCTCAGCCATCCCCTTGGCAATAACACCCCCTTTTTAATATCTGTAGGAGGATACTATAAACACAATCAATACACCTCATCTGACCATATCTCTATTGTGAATGTGCTGAACTGTGAAAAAAAAAAAAAAAAAGAATGAAGCAAACTGGAGTTCATGAGCAAAACCCACAAGGCATTCGACACCATGAAACTACTCGAGATGAGCATATTAAGGTCATTACACTTCGTGATGAGGCTGGATGGTGATGGATGAAGATTAGCCAGCACTTAAACATTGACCGAAGAACCTGCTAAAAGGTAAGTATTAGAACTATAAACTTAAGAATAGGAAACTTAATAACAACTTCAAGATATACCAATGGACAAAAGCAAATAGTACACCCTCAAAGAGCCATTGTACTGGTCACTGTAACGATCCCTCCTTGGATAGTTAGTTCTTGGCAACAGGGAACGATACTTCTCTTCTTCTTCTGTTTCTTTCCTTAGTCTTATGATAGCACTAGGCTTCTGCCTACGTTACCGATAGTATAAGACCTCTGTCTTCTACCGGGAATGCCTATCGTAAGCTTTCTCTAACTCTTCTTTGTGAAGAGCTTTCCTTGGCATAACGATAACATTGCAATAAAGATAAAGATCATAAAGGTGTTTTATATTTGTTAAAGTAATAAGTAGGAAAAGTACTTAAAACAAAACGTGAAGAACCTATCCTTCTCGGCCACTTCGGCCTCCTTATATTGTGTTCTTTCCACCCATAGTCATGTGACCCAAAGTGGTCACATGTGCGAAACCAAATTATAACAAACTAGTCATGTGACCAAAGTGGTCACATGTTCAAACCCCATGACCTCATAGTAAGGTCATGTGTGAAAACTCATAAACCAATCATAACGCAATAAATAAGTCATATGACTTGACTGAGTCATATGCGTGAAACCTATGACCTCATAATGAGGTCATGTGCAAAACATAAATTATATGCGCAAGGCATACCTGCAAGGCACACTCGCAAGGCATACTCACCAGGCGCACGTCTCATGACTCATAATCGAGTCATGTGGGAAAGATAATAAATCATAACATAATAAGTCATATGACCCAAATGAGTCATATGCGTGAAACAATAACATACCTATGACTCATAATCATGAGTCATGTGAAAACCTTTTCTGTGCCAAGCTACATTCATGACATTAGCTTCTCTTCCCCTAAGCCTGAGTTCCATCAGGCTTTATCCCCAAGTTTCAATTATTCCCGTCCTGCCGAATGTATGGACCTCCGTAGCCTATTGAACTTGTCATCCGCTTCCCGCCATCTTATCCTCACTGTTTCCATGATGAGGTTCGCCATCTCAATCGTGTGCTGTTGACTGTCATTTAGCTGCCTTAGCTCTGCGAACGTTTTTTTGTTTGCTGAGATTGTGGCCTCGGCCTGGCCAAGTTATTCCTGAAGTCCTCTGATTTGCCTGTATAGGCTTCTGGTATCCAGTTCTGTTTCTGTAGATGAATTTTGGGCTCCCCCCTCCCTGGACCTCATCCTCGAAGCCCTAGCCCTCTGCCATATTATGGTGTCCTTTCTGTCCAACTCTTTCTTTGTTCCATCCTTCTGTGAGTAGTATCCCGCAGTGATTTTCTTCATCCTGTGCATCTTGCACATGTTGTTAAAGCACTATTTCCAGTGCTTTAGGGCATGGTCCGGGTGTGGACCATACTTTTTGTATTCTCTTGGGAACCACTCAGAGTCTTTCTTGTTGACATAGTGTGTGGGACATCCATCATTGTAGCATACCGTCCATGACATGACATTATGCTATGCTTGTTTTTCCCTTTCCCTGAGTTCTTCGTCGGTCTGCCCCATGAATAAGTATTCAGGACTGGTTGGTATAGTTTGGCTGGGGCGATAGCCCTTGTGTGGTTGCAATGGTGCAGGAGCCTTTCCCTCACCTTTGTCTTGGTTGAATGTGATCGTTACCTGGACAGGGTTTGGCTAGGTATCGCTGGTGGAAAGTTGAGATGGTATCTTGTCCGTATTCGAAGTTGTGTGCAGAGTACCAAGTTTTATCCTATTCTGGTGAGTAACTGGTCCACCTGGCTCGGTATTGTAGATTTCCGTAGAAGAAGCAAGAATCGACTATCTCGTCGAGTTCATATTCTGGTTCTCCGTTGAGTTCAAATGGAGGAGGAGGAATAATTGTTTGTGAGGGAAACTTATTGTTATTGTGTAATTCGAGAAGTAAGATGTGGAATGTGTTGTATATTCACATTGAGGAGGGAAGGTTGAGTTTATAAGCTCTGTTGTCCACTCTTTCCAGTATCTTGAATGGCCTGATTTTCTTATAGTCTAATTTCTTTGATGGTCACGTCATATGAATATTGCGTGGTATTAGCCATACTGTCACGAACGTGACTTAGTAAGGAAAGGGTTTTCACGTGACACATGGTTATGAGTCACAGGTATGTTATTGTTTCACGCATATAACCTATTCGAGTTGTATGATTAGTTATGTGTGGGATTTGTGATGCTTTCGCACATGGCTCAAGTATGAGTCATGGGACATGCGCCTGACGAGTATGCCTTACGGGCAAGCCTTGCACATATGATTTATGTTTCGCACATGACCTCATTATGATGTCATGGGTTTCGTGCATATGACTCAGTCGAGTCATATGACTTGTTTATTACGTTATGATTGTTTTATGAGTTTTGCACATGACCTCGCTATAAGGTCATGGGTTTTGAGCATGTGATCACTTCAGTCACATGACTAGTTTGTTTTGATTTGGTTTTGCACATGTGACCACTTTAGGTCACATGATTAAAGGCGGGAAGAACACTATATAAGGAGGCCGATGCGGCCAAGAAAGATAGGTTCTTCACACTTTGTTCTAAGTACTTTTCCAACATATTACTTTAACGAATATAAAACACCTTTACGATCTTTATCCTTATTGCAACTTTATCCTTACGCTAAGAGGTACTCATTACGAAGACGAGTTAGAGAAAGCTTATGATAGGTGTTTCCGATAGAAGACAGAGATCTTGTACTATCGGTAACATAGGCAGAGGCCTAGAGCTATCGTAAGACAAGGAAAGAAAGAGAAAGAAGAGGTAAGTATCGTTCCCCATCGCCAAGAACTAACTATCTGAAAGGGGATCATTACACATACCATATCTCCCTGTTGTATGTTTGGATCCAATCTTCAGTGTTTATCGTATTGTTCTTTTTGCCGTTGTTGTAACGTGTTCGCAAGGTGCTAATCACGTTATCGGTAATGGATACGATAGTTGGCAGGTGGCCTGCTCTTCCAGAGAGGAGGCGAGAGCTGAGAACTAAAGGAGGCTTCGAGGGCGTACTGAGGAACAAAGAAGTAACCGTTCAACCAAGTATATTGAAATACTGTCTGTCGAAGTCTGCCTTTTCGATCGTAAAAACAGGCGGTCTTTAAATACACAAATCTGTTCATGTCTAGCATGAACGAAACTAATCAAGGGTATCAATTGATACTCTTTGGTAAAACTCTTTAAGTATCAAAGCGATACTTAAAATAAAACAAAACCAAGTATCAAACGATACTTAAAACAAACCAAGTATCAAAACGATACTTAAAACAAAACATAAAACAAAACCAAGTATCAAACGATACTTAAAACAAAACATAAAACACAACCAAGTATCAAACGATACTTAAAACAAACCAAGTATCAAAACGATACTTAAAACAAAACATAAAACAAAACCAAGTATCAAACGATACTTAAAACAAACCAAGTATCAAAACGATACTTAAAACAAAACATAAAACAAAACCAATAACCAAGTACCCGTACCGGTTACAGTTGTTGTGGTTGACTCATTTCGTATTGTAATGTCTCGTGTAGTTTTCCCATGTCTGTTTTATCCAGTATTATACTGTTAATCGTATCATATGTGGCCTGACTTTGTGGATGTTGTCTGTAATTCACGAAGAAGAGTGTCATAATAATTGTTTCTTGTTTACCATTGTTGTATGCGAATTTGGCCATTGATAGCAATTTGTATCAATCATCTTGTTAGTAATTGATGTAGGCCAGTAAATATTGTTCGAGTATTGTGTTTACTCATTCCATGTATCCATCCATTTGTGGGTGAAATGCTGTGCTCAGCCTATTTTGTATTCCCATTTCTCCGGTTACTTTTTTCCACAGTCCTGTTGTGAACAATGTTCCTTGGTCGGTAATGATATTCTTTGGGAGGCCATGAAGTCGGAAGACTTCTCGGAAGAATGTTTGTATAAAATCCCTCGTGTCCATATCTTTTCTGACCGGAGTGAAATAACTCATTTTGGTCAAACGACCCACAATGACCAGGATGCTATCGCATTTCTCCGATAATGGTAGGTCCGTGATGAAATCCATAGTAATTGTTTCCCATAGTCGTTTGGGAACTTCGTTCGATTTCAGTAATCAGTATGGTGCGTGTTTAGCCGCTTTCGTCCTTTGGCATATGTCTCAATTCTTGATATATCTTTTGACATCTTTGCGCAGTCCTGGCGAATAGAATGACCTCGTGATGAATTCTGTAGTTTTCGTCGTTTCTCTATATCCTGCCATTCAGATATCGTGATGTTGTCATATGATGTCTGTTCTTATCTTTTCTTCTTCAGGAATCCATTGTTTTCCGTCATACTACATGTTTCCATCCTCCCATTAGCATAAACCCAGAGCGATTCCTTTCATCCCCTTTTTTCCTTCCTCCAATGCTTTTCTTATTGTCTGAATTGTTTTATCTTCTTTGTTTGTCTTCTCGATTTCCTTTTCTTCTGTCTATGTCAATTGGATAACCTTTATTGCCTTGAAGTAGGTCTTTCATAATAGTGTTTGTGTTTTTTGTTTGATTTTTTCGTCTTCTTTTGTTTGTAGTTTGTCACTCGCAATCCTTGTGAGAGCATCTGGCTTTCCACTCTCTTTGCCTGGTCAGTATTCGATTTTGAAGTTG
>NW_003298788.1:156654-257850 GCF_000151645.1 Tuber melanosporum
GCAGAATTCCATAAAGCATTTAACATCTGTTTTGTAGTTTGGTTTGGCCCAATCCCATATCGCTGCTGTTTTGACTGGATCGACATTGACCCTGCTCCGATTAATGATAAATCCAAGGTATTCAGTTTCTTCTTTATGAAATTCTCATTTCGTTGGTTTGGTTTTCATTCCTGATCCTTGTATTGCGGCCATGATATTGCTGACATCCATTTGCTATTGTTGCATGTTTTCCGTGTAGATGAGTATATCATCCAAGTATACGATGCAACATATGTCAAGGTACTTATTGAGTACCTTGTTGATTCATCTTTGGAATGAAGCCGGTGCATTGGTTAGCCTGAATGGCATAATCAAGTATTTGAATGTTCTGTATATTGAGGCGAATGTAGTCTTCTATTCATTTCCTGCTTTGATGCGTATATTGTGGTATGCGTTCTTGATGTCGAGCTTGGTGAAGTATTTTGCTGACCATAGTCTATCCAGTGTCTTTCAAATTAAGGGTAGTAGATATTGGTCTTTCTTGGTAACCGAATTGAGGGCTCTGTAGTTTACACAGAGTCTCATTTTTTCATCTGTCTTTTTGACAAATAGTATTAGAGATCCTCCTGATGCAAAGGAGTCTCTGATCCATCCTCACTTGAGGTTTTGCTTGATGTACTTTCTAAGTTCTTCGAGCTCTGCTTCTCCTAGTGGGTATAACTTCTTGTAGGGAATCTCTTTTGTTTTTACCGTTTTGTCGTCTTTGTCCAGCTGAATTTCATGGTCGATTCCTGGTCTTTGGGGTGGTAGCCCCATAGCTTCCTCTTTTTGGAATAGATTCGTAAATTGATGATATTTCTTTGGAATCAATTTTTTCCATCTTTTTTTGCTTTAGTATTTCTTGTCTTGGATTGCTAGTTCCATGCTAATGTTGATCTTTGCTAGGGCCGCTTTTTCATCTTTGTATGTCCATTTGAGAATTGCTGTTGTATCTCCCCTTCTATAGTACTGTCCAAAGGCTTGTACTGTGATCTGTTTGATCTCTATTCTTTTTGTTGTATCGGGCTAGTTTTAGTCCGTGCTTCCAAATCTCTTGTCTCCTCTTATGGTTTCTTCCAGTTGATTTCGCGCTGATCTTCTTTGTTGATTTTTTCGATGGTCAACTGTGCGATTTGATCGTCTTTCTGAACTTTGTAGTCCTCGTGAGCCAGGTTGGCCAAGACCACTTTGATTTCACCTGTATAGTTGGCATCAATTACCCCCACCATGGTCATCAGTGTAACAATCCCTCCTCAGATTGTTAGTTCTTGGTGACAGGGAACGATACTTCTCTTCTTCTTCTGTTTCTTTCCTTAGTCTTATGATAGCACTAGGCTTCTGCCTACGTTACCGATAGTACAAGACCTTTGTCTTCTATCAGGAACGCCTATCGTAAGCTTTCTCTAACTCTTCATCGTGAAGAACCTTCCTTGGTGTAGCAATAACGTTACAATAAAGATAAAGATTGTAAAGGTGTTTTATATTTGTTAAAGCAATAAGTAGGAAAAGTACTTAGAACAAAGTGTGAAGAACCTATCCTCCTCGGCCGCATCGGCCTCTTTATATAGTGTTCTTCCCATCCATGGTCATGTAACCCAAAGTGGTGACATGTGCGAAACCAAATCATAACAAACTAATCATGTGACCAAAGTGGTCACATGCTCAAAACTCATGACCTCGTAGCAAGGTCATATGCGAAAACTCATAAACCACTTATAATGCAATAAACAAGTCATATGACTCGACTGAGTCACATGTGTGAAACCCATGACCTCATATCGAGGTCATGTGCAAAACATAAATCATATGCACAAGGCATACCCACAAGGCATACCTGCAAGGTATACTTACAAGGCACATGTCTCATGACTCATAATCGAGTCATGTGCAAAATATAACAAATCATAATATATAAGTCATATGACATAAATGAGTCATATTGTTAGGCGGAGACAACCTGATAGACTTCAGAGTTGTCTAGGCCAATCGAGATTCGTTTTTATAGACGGAGATTGTCTAGGAAGGCTCGGACTTCACTCGTTTTGTTTATGACTACTAAGAGCGAAGTAAAGTAGGGTAAAGTAAAGTAAAGTAAAATCGTAAGAACAATATTATATTGTTAAGGTCTCTTCTCCGTTGCTTGATGATGTCTAAAGCTTGGGAGGCACTTCGATATTTATATTCCGCATCTTAGTGTTCGTGGGCTACATCTAACTAACATACAACCATGTACCTTTTTCCAATATAACTCGCAACATCGGGTTTTCTTCCAAGGTGCGAACACCTGGAGACCCTGAAAATCATCACACCCTCTTTGATAATTATAATATGACTATTTGGAAATCATGCTGTTTTCAATAGTAATTATCCGATGGTGAGAGTCTTTTTAGACAATTGGCCCAATTCTCAAGTCGAACTGTGTTGGCTCCAATCGTCTCCCTGCAGGAAGCCTTTCCATAGGGTTGGTAGATAATCCCTCAGTCGGTAACCCTTGGTTACCGTGGGTAATAGGATTCTGGTTACTGTCACCGGTTTGGGAGTCACCCCCTCGGTTGCAGTATGTACTTGAACCTAGTTGTAACACTCCTCAAACTCCATTGGGTTCGATGGTAGTATTCTCAGAAGTTCCAGACTCTTCTGGTTATCGTAGGGTGGATGTGAATGTATTGGTCTTTCATTAAGATCCTTTACTATTCATCATCATCTCTTTGCGCGAAAACGTCCCGTTACTTGCGGCCTATGCCAAAGATATCTCGTTCTTGAAGCCTAGTAACCTTCTGGGTAGTTGACGGATTCACTCCGTTATACTTCCCAGACCTAGCCGAAGGTCCCCTCTTATATATCCTGCGAACAGGATCCGGTCGGACGGACGGCGGCGACGTATACGGTGTTATTTTAACACCTTCGATTCTGTGGTATAATACTCACAGGACCCAACTTAGATTGATATGTATGATGACGCGCGGGCCCCGTAAGGGGGCCGGAGGGGGGTGTTGGAGACCTGAGATTTCGATTTCGGGAGAGGTTACCCTACCTAGGGTGGTTCCTAGGTATCGGATCTCAGTATTC
Organism: Tuber melanosporum; assembly: GCF_000151645.1. Taxonomy (NCBI): domain Eukaryota; kingdom Fungi; phylum Ascomycota; class Pezizomycetes; order Pezizales; family Tuberaceae; genus Tuber; species Tuber melanosporum. The sequence goes on from NW_003298788.1 coordinate 159,742, forward strand.
CTAACATGAGCTCCCTCCTCTTAAGGCTTCGTCCTGAATGCCTTTTTTGGTACATTCAAATAAAAATTAAAAATTTAATTAACACAACTAATTATTAAACCTTAAACATTAATTCCTTTAGGACCCGATAAGAGTAGGGTAAAAAACCTCCCGCATTTGCTTGGCCACGGTAGGAAAACCTTTTTCTCATCGTCCTTCCTCTGCCCGCCGTGGTATTTCCGGGTTATCGCGGTGAAATTCATCCACCATTTCTCTTGTATTATCCATGCCCGTGGCAGGTTCCCAGGTGTTCTCATCTTCAGAACATCCTTGCCATTTAACAAAGTACCATAGTTCACGTACCTCCTGGTAGCGACTACGTACTCTTTTTCGGTAAGAGCGTATTTCGCTTCTGACTATTTTTTCTATCTCCCATTGTAAGTTGCCCTCAATATCCTCGGGTTCTCTGGGAGGTTGTTGTCGGTTGGCGCGTACTGACTCCCTGTAAGGTTCTAACAGAGATACATGGAACACTGGGTGGATGTTCCATCGATCCGAAATGTTGAGTTTGCAGGCACGGTTTCCCCGTTTCTTCAAGATCACGAATGGTCCATATAGTTTTGGACTCAGTTTCTTCGACTTCCGACACGTGCGAATGTTTTTTGCATTTAATATTACTTTGTCACCGATTTTGAAGTCAGGTTGTTGTTTGGCCTTTCTGTCATAGTATTTGGCCATAGCTTCTCGTGTCTGTTGAAGTGATTGCCTTGCTTGTTCGTGGATCGTTCTTATCCAGTTCCCATAGAGCGTGGCTCCTGGATTATGCACCTCGCGTTCCTTCATCCATTCGGTTTATGGGTGGAAACCATAGTTTGCATAGAAAGGGGTTAGTCTATGTGCATTGGTTGCCGAGTTATTATAAGCATGTTCGGCTAACGGTAGGAGCTGGTACCAGTCATCCTGCTCATAGTTGACGAAACTTCGCAAGTAACCTTCCAGCACTTGGTTGGTTCGCTCAGTTTGTCCATCTGTTTGGGGATGATATGCTATAGACATCCTTCTTTTTATACTTAGTGTTTTGCACAAGGATTCCCAAAATTCTCCAGCGAACTTGGAATCCATATCCGAGACAATTTCTGTTGGTAAGCCATGTAGCTTCCATATTTCTTTTGTAAAGGCTGTAGCCACGTCCTTTGCAGTAGCTGTTCCTTCTAATCCGATGAAGTGGGCCATTTTTGTAAACCGGTCGACCACTACCATAATGTGGGTACAGCCTTGACTTTGTGGTAATTGTGTAATGAAGTCGACTGATATTGATGCCCATGCTACATATGGTACTGACAGTGGTTGTAGTAGACCGTATTTCGCATGTTGTGGGGATTTGTTATATTGACAATCATCACACGACCATACGTAATCGTTTACCCAATTTGCCAAGCCCTTCCAATAGAAGTCCCTCATAATTATCTCAAGGGTTTTTTCTTGTCCGAAGTGTCCTGCTATCTTAGCATCGTGACATCCTTCAGCTATTGTCGTATAAAGGTCTTAGTTATTTGGTATAAATAGTCTTTGTTTGTAGTAGAGCAATTCATCGGATAGGGTCCAATCTTTTGGGAAAGGCTTGTCATTGTCTCGTAGTTTTTCTAACTCGTTTCTTCTCTTAAGCCAATCTCTATCTTCCGTGATGGCTTTTTGGATCTGTTCCAAGAATTCCGGGTTGAATTGTTTGAGTTCCTTATGGGCTAGTATAGAGCTAGTCATGAGGGTTTGTTCAGGTATTTCAGCTGTGTCATACCAGTGTATATTCTGTTCCGCTGAGGCATGTAACTGGCTAACTACTGGTTCCAATTCCCGGATCGTAATAGCCCTTGTTGCGATGTCCGTACTGCCAAATCCCGACGCGCCCCTTTCAGTATCTTCTAGATTGTCTATTTCCATCATATCTGCAGTATTAATTTTTTCTATCACTAGCTGGGCAATTCGGTCACCAGCTTTAATGTGACAGTCTGCGTTTTGATGATTGAATAGTAATACTTTGAGTTCGCCGGTATAATCCGCGTCGATTACTCCAGCGCCTGTAGAAATACTGCTTTTGACTGCTAGTCCACTTCTAGGAGCAATTCTTCCATAGGTTCCGGTTGGAATTCCGATTGCGATTCCGGTTCCCACAACTAATTGTCCCTGTGCTGGAATTATATCCTCCTGCATCGCATAGACATCATGTCCCGCTGCCATCCGTGAACCCTTGGTTGGTAGCCTTGCTCTTGTATCTAACCGTTTTACTCGAATCACGGAGTTCGAGTTATCCCAGTTTGCTGTTTCCTGTATATCACCTGTGCTTATATCAACCGGTGAGCCACCTGCTATTAAGCATATTTGAATTTCCCTTTTTGTAGTTCTTGTTACGGAATTGATTTGGAAATGTTCGGGTTTTAATATCGCCTGTTCGCGATATGCAGCTCCCCCCTCAGAACAGTACTCCGGCTGTCTGCTGAGTGCATCAGGTTTACCTCCTCTTGTGCCTGGGCGGTAGACAATCCTGAAGTTGTAGTCTACCAACTTCTGCGCCCAACGGATTTGGCATCCGCTCCAGACCTTCGAGGTAAGGAAATATTGCAAGTTTTGGTGATCGGTATAAACCGTTATGGGTTTTTCGGTTCCAACAAGGTATTGATGCCATTCTTTGAATGCTTCTAGTATTGCCAACAGTTCCTTATCATGGATCTCGTAATTTTGCTCTGCAGAATTTAGTTTGCGGGAGTGAAAAGCCACCGGATGCAGTTTTTTCTCCACAAACTGGGAAAGGATGCAACCTAAAGCGAAATCACTGGCATCCGTTTCCACCACCGTTTCTCTTTCTGGGAAAAAATGGTGTAAGATTGGGGCCGAAGTAAACCTTCTCTTAAGCTCCTGAAAGGCTTTTTCTTGTTCTGGACCCCATTGGAACTTCTTAGGATCACCTTTCAATGTTTCTGTAATTGGAGCACAAATCTTTGAGAAGTTTTCTATAAATCGTCGGTAGAAGTTTGCAAATCCTTGGAATATTTGAACTTCCTTGACCGACGTAGGTGACCTCCAGTTTAACACTGAATCCACCTTTCGGGTACTCATAGATACCCCATCGATAGCTACCATGTAGCCTAAGAATTCCACCTCTTTAACGTGGAAAAAGGATTTCTTGATTGAAATCGCAAGTTGAAAATCTGTTAGTCTTTAAAACACTTTGGTTACTAGCTCGATATGTTCCTTCTCGTTTTTTGAATAGATGAGAATATCGTCCAAATAGCATACGACTCCTTGGTCTAGGAATTCTCGGAGGACTTCATTCATCATGTCCTGAAATGTAGCTGGAGCATTGGCTAATCCAACCGGCATGACCTTATATTCATAGTGTCCATAACGCGATCGGAAAGCTGTTTTCCATTCATCCCCTTTTTTAATTCGGATGAGGTTGTAGCCATCTTTTAAATCCATTTTTGAAAAGATACTAGCTCCTGCTACCCGATCACGTAATTCCGACATTAACAGTAGTGGATACCTGTTTAAGATAGTTATCTTATTTAAGTTTCGGTAGTCCACTACCAGTCGTAATCTTCCATCTGCTTTTGGTGTAAACAGGATTGGAGCACTGAAAGGTGATTGACTTTTCGTGATCTTTCCTTCCCGTAACATTTGGTCAAGGTATTCTCGTAACAACTTAAGTTGTTTGTCAGACAGAGGATAAATGGGTCCCCAAGAGGGTTTTGCTTCTTCCACTAATTTAATTTCATGGTCGAAGGTTCTCCTAGGTGCTAACTTTGCCGCAGTTTGGGGGAGAAATAGCTTTTTAAATTTCCAGTAGTATTTTGGAACAGAATCGAAGTTGATTTCGTTAGGATCCTCTATAGTTCCAATTCTTCCTACTTGGATCGCATTTTCATCCCAGGCTACTGTCTCATCATATTCGAACATATCTGCAATTCCTTCATCTTCTTCTTCCACGCAGTTCTTGCATTTGGAGTCTTTGAATTCCCACTTTGCGGGTTCTTCAATGTTGGATAAGGGGTGTTCTGAATGCCACCATCCGAAAGGGATTATCATCCCGTAATCACCTGCTGCTGCGATTTCGCACGCAAATTCAGACATATGTTTGTTTCGACCTATTTCAAGCCAAATAGGATGCGTATAAAATTTTCCTCCGGACGGAGTTGATACTCCATCAAAGGCTTGAATATTGACCGGATTCGGTCTCTCTGTGAACGGGATTCGTAATTCCTTTACGAGTTCTTTGTTGATCAGGAATACGTTGGATCCTGAATCAAGTAGTATTCTTATTTGGTAGCACTGACATTTTGGGTTTATAATGTGGATAAAAGCACGTCCCTCAGGACAGTTATATCTTGTAGGTTTTGGTGCACTAAAAGCGCGTTTCTTTGGATGAGGTGTCGAACCGTCGTTTTGTCGTTTCGACATGTCTGAGGTGTGATAACAACTAGGGTGTTTGTTACCGCGCCTGCGCAGTTTCGACCATTCAGGTCTCCTCAGACAAACTTTGTTTCCTTTTGGTATATTGGGCAGCCCACTACTAGCGGTCTTTACCCCCTGCCGAGGGGTTCCCATACCTTCCACTTTATACTTCCTGTGGAACCAATCTAGGGGGTTTCTGCCATCGTCCAGATATCATGGAAACAAAGGCCGGGTGAATAGGGCTAGTCGGCTGTCTCTTTGATAACCTTCCCGGGCTTATTCTCTACCCTCGCTTAACCGTAGACAGTGTCCTCATTTTATCGAGTTCCTTTTGGTACCAGCGCGGCACCTAAGAAGCAGTAACTAAAGGTAAGGTCTAGAGCTCTTGTACCTATTTCTCGTATAGATCGAAGATGTGCTTCGCTCATCCTCTAGATCCTTCATCTTAGCCCTACTGTCGCTCCCTTCGGAACCCTTGGTGCTGTCTGTTTCCTGTCTAGGCTTTGGTCCTTATCGGAGACCTTTCAGTATCCAGGTCACGTGCCTGACTACCCTAACGGTCATGCGTTAGGTCATTAGACTGAGCTTGTGTCACTCTCTTGGGAAGCATAGAGGCACCACCAATGCGTACATTGCTCTTTATTAATCCCCTTGTCCTTGCAGCAAGAAGGACACGTATACTCCCACTCAGATCATGATCGCAAGGTCGTTTTCTTCGCTTCGACGTCCCCTTAATTTGCCGTTGATTTCGATTCCTAGAGAGTATGTCTCTTCTAGACTACCTGAACACCGTAGTTATCGGTACTGTAACGTGTTCGCAATGTGCTAATCACGTTATCGGTAATAGATACGATAGTTGGCAGGTGGCCTGCTCTTCCAGAGAGGAGGCGAGAGCTGAGAACTAAAGGAGGCTTCGAGGGTGTACTGGGGAACAAAGAAGTAACCGTTCAACCAAGTATATTGAAATACTGTCTGTCGAAGTCTGCCTTTTCTATCGTAGAAACAGGCGGTCTTTAAATACACAATTCTGTTGATGTCTAGCATGAACGAAACTAATCAAGGGTATCAATTGATACTCTTTGGTAAAACTCTTTAAGTATCAAAGCGATACTTAAAACATAAAACAAAACCAAGTATCAAACGATACTTAAAACAAACCAAGTATCAAAGCGATACTTAAAACAAAACATAAAACAAAACCAAGTATCAAACGATACTTAAAACAAACCAAGTATCAAAGCGATACTTAAAACAAAACATAAAACAAAACCAAGTATCAAACGATACTTAAAACAAACCAAGTATCAAAGCGATACTTAAAACAAAACATAAAACAAAACCAAGTATCAAACGATACTTAAAACAAACCAAGTATCCGTACCGGTTACATTCCCCAAAACAAAACAATTGTTTAAACAAACAAAACCTAATAATCATCAAAGGCAGATTCCGAGAAACTCATGGCTTCAGTTTCCGCCAAAAACTCTTCATCATAGGTATCACACCAAGGACAAGAGGAAACTCTAAGGAAACACTTAGACTCGAAGAAATCTAAATCACAGTAGTCACGAATACCAGATTCGTGCTGTACGTCAATCCAAGCATGATCACAATCAGGACAGTAGTCAATCCAGAGGATTTCGAAGTAGTCTTCAAGTTGGATAGCATCGCGGTTCAACAACAGTCCAACAACCTGTTGTCGCTGCCTCACATTGAGCTCCACATAGTTTGACATCGTTATGGTATTCGGATGGTGATTGGTGACTAGATAAAGTTGTCGAGAGCCTGCTCCATAGCTTGATTCTCCTCATCGCTACTTTCGAACTCTGACTCAAAGCGTGGTGCCCAAAATCCATCTCTAGTTTCGAGTTCTGCGTGCCATCGCTCAGTTTCTGGCATTGTAGGTGTCCAGCACATGGTGATATAATTGATTGTTGGGGGGAGGGATTCATTTGGCATGTTGTCTTTCCACCATTCGTTTACCATATCCATAGCGTGCTCAAGTCCTTCCAGTGGTTCCCAACTGTTTTCGCTCGTCGGATATCCTTTCCATTTGACTAGGAATTGATCATTTCCATGCCAAAGGCGATGGTCTCTGATTTCTTCAACTTCCCATTCATCCTTTTTCTCGATAATGATAGGTGCAGGCCGAGAGTGGGTTCTTCCAGGAAACTTGGAGTCGTCATTGGGATGGAATCGTTTGACAGCTGAGGCATGGAAGACTGCAGTATTGCGGCGGTACATGCGTCCATCCATCTGGACAGTGTAATTCTCTGTATGCTCGTCAAAGGATATGACTTTGAAGGGTCCTCGCCATCGGGGTTGTAGTTTCTTGCTGCGTCCGACATTGGTAATAAACATGTTACCGTTTACCATGAGCATGTCTCCTGGTGAGATGGGAACATGTTTGCGCCATCGTTTCTGGGCAGTAGTGGTGCTTCGGAATCGGGCAGCCTTAACAGCTTGGAAGGCATCGTTCCGAATTGCTTGGTGGCGGTTTAGATGGTCATCGGAGGCAGGGACTGAGGAGTTCTTGAATAGAGTTGTAGGTAGGAGAGGGTATTGGCGGCCAAAGACTGCCTTATATGGTGACATTCCCAGGGTATCTGAAAATCCGGCATTGATATATGCGGCTAGTTCAAATAGGGCTGGTTCCCAGTTGGTTTGTCGTTCATTGATCATGTTCCTAATCCCGGTCTTGACCTCGCGGATTTTTCGTTCTACTTGGCCATTAGTCTCATGGTGTCCTGGGGCAGCCATAATGTGGTTTATTCCGAGAGAGGTTAAAGTTTGCTTCCAGAATCTGGCGGTAAAGCGGGGATCAGCATCACTGACAATAGATAAGGGGAACCCGTGGGGGGTAAATAAGTGTCGTTGTAGGTTATTCCAGGTGTCTTTGGAGGAGTCGGTAACCTTCATTGGTATTAACCAGGTGTATCCAGAGAATCGATCCACAGCTACCAATATGGTGTCATATCCGGCGGACTTGTTGAATGGTCCTGCGAAATCGATGGCATAGGATTCAAATATTTCACATGGTAGTTGGAGGGACTGAGCTTTTCCTTCAGGAAGTTGTGTTCGCTCCTTATTTGCCTGGCAGAGTTCGCATTGCCTGGCAAAATCGCGGAAGTCCTTTCACATTTCAGGCCAGTAGACATATTCTGAGGCATATTGGAGGTTGCGATCTGCACTATGGTGTCCTTTGTTGTGAATCTCGGATATGACATATTCCCTAATCGTCATTCCGTTGAACATATGGCCTTTTGGTACGTATAGGCAATGTTCTCCATAACGGGTGCTGGTAAAGACCATTCCATTGGATATGTTGTAGGGGGCGAGGTCTCCATGCCTGGAGGCATCCATGGCTTTGAAGTAAATCGGGTCATGGCGGTATCCTGCTATCATTTGGCTTCGGAAAGAGGAAGTTAATTCTTCTGTGGTTGATCTAACATCTCGTTCATCCTCGATTAGGGATCCTCTTGTTGGTTCGATAGGGGCTTCCTGTTCCTCAATGGTATCGTAGAGTTGACGCCGATGCTCGGGAATAGTAGGGGGTATGACCGAGACAATGGTTTCATTGTTGTATACTCGTAAGGGTCCACCATATAGTGGTCGTGAACCGATCATGGGAGGAGAGGATGGCGGGGCTGACTGTGGGGGTTGTAAAAACGACATTGCATCCACGTAGGCTGCTGCTTGTTCGAGTTCTTCAAGGCCTTGGTATCGCGTTGGGGCAGGATTAAGGGCATGAAGGTATTGGGTTGACTCATTTCCATCGATCCTTTCTTCTTCTCCTTCTGTGGTGTCGAAGCTGGTGTTTTTGGAATCATCAGCAGGCATATAGTACGGTCGCTGGTATTTGTTGCCGAACTTGATCTCAGTTTGGTGAAAAGGGCAGGTGTCGTGATAGCAGTGGGACCAGTGGGTTCTGCTTTGTTCAAGTTCGTGAGGAGGTGTGCTACGGAGCGTGCAATTGTCTTTCCATTCTTCATTAATGTCCTTTCCTCGTTCTGTTCCGGCAGCACTGTACATGGTGTAAGAGAAAGGATTGGAGGGAGCGGCAGAGCTGGCGGTAGCCATTGATGGTTCTTGTTCATAGGAGGTGTCGTCAGGGCTGTCCTCGCATTATCTTGTGTGGTCGTGAACAAGGGGAGGGTTTGCAAGGTCTTGATTCTCGTATAGGCGAGAGAGAGCATCGGCTAAATAGTTCGTTCTTCCAGGGGTATAGATGATTTTTGCATCGTATTTGCTGATCTCGCCTATCCATCTTGTTCTTCTTCTTCCCGGTATCTTTTCTGTTTTAAGATTAGTGAGCGGTTGGTGGTCGGTAACAATAGTGAAGGTATTGCCCATCAGGATGTGATTGAAAGCGGCGAGAGCATCAATCACAGCAAGGGCTTCCTTGTCTGTTGTTCCATAGTTCATTTGTGAGTTGGTGAACTTTCTGCTGTGTAATGCCGCCGGCCTGGCCGTTTCATGGGAGGTCCCTTGCCCAACCCATGCTCCAACTCCAACATCCGATGCATCAGTAATCAACCATATCGGTTCTGGTTTACTATAGTCGATAGGTTGAATAACGTTGGCATTTTTAATCAAATCCTTGATGTTGGTAAAGGCTTGGTCATGAGTGTGGGTCCAGGCAAATTCTGCGTTGCCGGTAAGGTCTGTGAGCGGCGCTGTCACAGTGGCGTGGTGTGGGAGGAACTGGGAGATGTAGTTGACTAGTCCTAGGAATCGCATGAGTTCTTTTTGATTCTGGGGTGTTGACCATTCCGTTAAACAGGCTATTTTTCCTGGGGCTGCGTGTATTCCTTCATTATCTATAACATGTCCTAGGATATCGAGTTTATCGGCAAATAGGATTGATTTGTTTCTGCTAGCATAAAATTTAGCTTCCGTAAGTTTGGTACAAACCAAACCTATATGGTAGGCGTGTTCTGTTATGGTGTTCGAGAAAATGAGAATATCATCAATGTAGACCCAAACAAAATGGTGGAGGTATTCGCTTAGGAGGTTTTCCATAATTCGCATAAAGGTGGCAGGCGCATTCATATCACCTTGTAACATAACTCGGCTAATGAAACTTCCGAAGGGTGTTTTGAAACTGTTGTATCGTTCGCTTTCTGGGTCTAACCTTGTTTGGAAGTAGGCATCGCTTAGGTCAATCTTACTTCGGAATCTATCCCGTCCAACTGCATTTAGTATCTGGGTTTGGTTTGGGATAGCGGAGCTGTCCATAACCGTATTTTCATTCCGTAGTTTGAGATCAACCAAGGGACGGATTCTTTTGCCATCTGTTTTGGGTTGAACAAACATAGGAGCGGCACCAGGGGCTTCTGCCCGGTAGATGACTCCTCTTCTTTGTTGTTGGTTGATCCAATCACAAAGTGGGCTTTTGTATGCATCAGGAATAGAGTAGGTGGGTTGGTTCTTGAGATTGGAAGGGTCTCGTAGGCGGATGTGGTGATTCACTTCTCTCATAGGTGGTAGTTCATCGGGTATTTGATCAGGGAAAACATCAGAATACTCATCCAATAGTCGTAGGGCAGTTGTTTCACAGACTGCAGCTCGGTATTCTCCGCTTGTTGGCTTGCATGAGACTCTGACCTTCTGATCTGGGAAATCAATGGTTGATTCCCCACACCTGATTATAGCTTTGTGACGATTCAGGAAGGGCATGCCTATTAGGGCATCGTATTTGGCTAAATTTCCAACCAGCATTTCCTGGGGGGGTAGGACTGCAGAACCAAGTCGAATAGTCGCACTACAGGTTTTATGGCTTGTGGATCGTGATCCTTTTACTGCCATATTGACTGGTATGGGTTGGTTAAGGTCTCGGGTAGGGAGTCCATGGACGGAGACAAAGGCATTACTGATCATATCTCTTCCGATTGCACCAGTGTCGAATAGGACTCGAGCCTTTTTGCCATTGATCAGGATATTTCCTTCTAGAGCAGTGTGTGTTTTGAATGTAGCTGGAGGTCGAACACTGTTGCATTCCACATCGATGTACCCAATGTGGATCTCTTCATATTCACTGGATGGAGCGTAATCGCTTTCAATATTGTTGGCCGCCGCCTCCTTTTTTATAGCCTTTCCTTTTCCTTTCTTCGCAGGACAGTTCTTTGCCATGTGTCCTGTTTTTCCACATTCAAAGCATTCTCCCTTTTGCCGTCTTGATTCTTTGGAGGATTTCTTCTTCTTGAAAACTCGAGGGGTATCGCCTTCAGAGTTGCTGGAGGCTTTGTGTCGTGGCTGGCTGTTCCTATTAGAGGATGTCTGTGTTTTGTAGGCCTTTGTCTCATGGAGAATGGCGTCCTTTCGTTCTGCTCTAGCAATTATTACTACAATATCATCGCCATCTTCCTCAAGTGGTTCTACCTCTCGCCGGAGGGTAGGGTGCATAGTGTCGTAGAATCGTCGCTTCAGGATGTATTTGGAGATACTTCCTCTCTCCATTCGATCCTTATACATTATTAGGTCCGTGGCCACATCGGTGATTCGCTTGACATGTGTTCCGTTAACTTGCTGGAGCTGGTTAAATTTGTTGTATAGGAGGTTGTTGGTTATAGAGGATTGGAATCGTCCTTTCAAGTAATCGAGAACTGTAGATCCTCTTAATCTTACATTCCCGCCGAAGTCCTTATAGCATTGGTGGTATGCGTCGGTTGCCTTTCCTTCACAGAATGATCCAATAATAAGTCCGGTTGTAGGGTCTTCCACATCTTTTCCTTGTAAGAGTAGGAAGTGTGAGAGTTCTGTGGCCCATCGTTCAAAAGCTTCAGGTTTGAGGTCTTTCCCTTCGCCTGTGAATTTCGCTGGGAGGTGAAGTTTAAACTTAGGGGGTTCAAATGCTGCGGGTACCTCCTCTTCTTCTGGTCTTGCCCGAGATTTCCCTCCTCCAGAAGGCCCTCCTCCTGTGCTAGCCATATCTGAATCGCTACTAGATTCGGGGTCGTTTGGGAGTTCGAAGGAAGGCTTCTTTGCTGGAGTAGAAGGGAAGTCTCCTGGAGGTTGTGTATCTTCCGTGTTTGCCGGATCGCCGGGCTCTTTAGCAGAGCGCCGGGGTTGTTTCTTCCTAGTAAGGTCTTGCCGTGGGATTTGCTTCCTACTCCTGGTCGTTAAAGACTCTATCTTGGGTTTGAGATGAAGCCGAATATACTGGAATTCTGCCGCTTCTCTCCGCTAGCGTTCTGAGGTGGATACCGATAGGTTGATCAGGCCTAAATCCGGGGACAGGTTCTTAACCACTTGCTGAGGTTAAAAAAATGTAACGTGTTCGCAATGTGCTAATCACGTTATCGGTAATAGATACGATAGTTGGCAGGTGGCCTGCTCTTCCAGAGAGGAGGCGAGAGCTGAGAACTAAAGGAGGCTTCGAGGGTGTACTGGGGAACAAAGAAGTAACCGTTCAACCAAGTATATTGAAATACTGTCTGTCGAAGTCTGCCTTTTCTATCGTAGAAACAGGCGGTCTTTAAATACACAATTCTGTTCATGTCTAGCATGAACGAAACTAATCAAGGGTATCAATTGATACTCTTTGGTAAAACTCTTTAAGTATCAAAGCGATACTTAAAACATAAAAACAAAACCAAGTATCAAACGATACTTAAAACAAACCAAGTATCAAAGCGATACTTAAAACAAAACATAAAACAAAACCAAGTATCAAACGATACTTAAAACAAACCAAGTATCAAAGCGATACTTAAAACAAAACATAAAACAAAACCAAGTATCAAACGATACTTAAAACAAACCAAGTATCAAAGCGATACTTAAAACAAAACATAAAACAAAACCAAGTATCAAACGATACTTAAAACAAACCAAGTATCAAAGCGATACTTAAAACAAAACATAAAACAAAACCAAGTATCAAACGATACTTAAAACAAACCAAGTATCCGTACCGGTTACAGGTACCAATGAGATGACTTAAGTCATCTCTTCGTCATCGCCGAGTTCCCAGAGTTTATTGCCTCTTGGAACTTGGGCGGCGGAAATCTTTCTGGGACGGTTGACTGTTGCCACCCTTCTAGGCCTTAGTGTCTTGAATGGTCGGTCATCTGCCCTTGTTCTAGATACCTGAATTTGTCCCCAGCAGGTTTTGTAGTCGTGGTTTTTCTTACCACAACGAGTACAATTGCCATCCCGCTTTCTTTCATCGATAGTTGACTGAGGGATTCCTTCATGGGCAGTTTTGAAGTTTGTGTGTGTTAACTTCGTAGTTCCAGCAGATTTCTTTACCGGTTTATTGGGTTCCGGTCCCCGTTTCCTTTTCTTGGAGGGACCACCTCCTTTTATGAAGGGTTTCTCCCTTTTTGTTTGAATTTTGTCCATAGGTTTCTTATCTAAAGACGTCCTTACGGGTTTTGATTTGTCCCGGTCCAGGTGGTCCCATTCCTGTTGTTCCTCCTCGTCCCTTCCTGCTTCCCGGACTGCTTTTTCCCATTCAGCATCGGTATCAAATTTGTTTAAGGAGAGTCGCCACCTAATCTTGGAGGGCAATTTCCTATCACATGCCATTCGCCAGGCTGGTCCCGTTAATCGGGCGTGGAGATTAAGATTATGTATTTTCCCCATGAAGGTCTGAATATCGTTTTTGTACTCCACAGATTCCATATCCCGTATGGCCTTTCGTCCTTCTTCGAGAAGGGCGGATCGACTAGTGAATTCATGCTCAAAGCGAGTCCAGGAAGATAGTTCCGGATCTTGTTCTTCTCCTCGGAGACCATCCATTGCGCGTCGGTACCATACAGCTATTGGACTGACCTGATCCCCTTTTGTCCTTCCCAAGGCGTAAATAATGCGTTCTCAATCATCATCCCAGATTCTTGGGTTCCGTTTGAAGTAGTCTACACATTGAGTTAACCAATGGTAAATACATTGACTGGCCTTTGCTTCGAAAAATGGGGGAGGGTCTGCCGGTCGTTTAACTGTTTGAGCCAATGCTTCTGCAAGTACATCAGCTGTTCCACGCTGTTCAGGGGTTAATCCCCGTTTGAATCTGGATGGCCCTCCTCCACGTTTTCCTTTATTTCCATTATCATCTTCATCATCACTTCCATCATCCGGGTCACCACCCGGTATTAGAAAGGTTAGAGGTTCTCCTTCTCTTTGTTTCTCCTTGTCTCGAGAAGGGATTTCTTCAGGTTCTCCCCGTTCTGCAGTCTCTTCCCATTCCTCTGGGACTGATTCCAACAAAGCGTGCCGACCACCTGGTTGTCCGCTATCTAGTGCCTTAAGCTTGTTAAGAACTAGTGATAGGGTATCGGATATGTGGGTTTGATCCTTTTGGATGGTACGGGTAAAGTCACTATACCGTTCTGAGTCTCTATCTTGCCTTGCAGCCAAATTGGATATCAGGGTTCGCATTGCGGTATTTTGCTGGGTCTGTTATGCTCTGAACTCTTGGAAGGCACGTTCCAGGGTGAGGTCTCGTTCTAGAGCTTCTCGCTGCAGTTAGGTGGTTACTCCTTCGTGATGTTCTTGCCGTGCATCTTGTGCAGCCAACTTGGCGGCAATTTCCCTATTGATCCTTTCTTGGATTTCTCGAACATTTGCTTCTACCATTGTACACTGACGTAACATAATAGCAATGTCATTGTCATGTATATCTTGTCCTTCCAACAATCATTGCTGGACAGCTATCAGTCCTCGTGCATTGGTTTGAGAAACTGCTGATAGCGTATCAAATGCAATATTGGCAGTATCAATACTGGTTGATATGTCTTGTCGGATTTGACCTATGACAATTCCTACCCTAGCGGCAAGTCTTGCAAGATCTGCTGCATGGGTATTTGGACGTGGTGTGGTAGATCATGAAGCAGAAGAAGGGGCTCTTGAGGATGGAGGGACACTGTGAGCCCTGCCCTCTTGTCCTCCAATAGGTTTCCGAAGAGTGGGAGGAAGTGAGGAAGAATGGCTGAAACTTGTAGAGTGATCATCTCCTGAGGTATCCATTGGTTCTCCTGGAAGCATCTGCTTAGGAGGTTGAGCCATCTCTCTTGCTCGTTTGTGAGCTTCTTTTTCTCGTAGGCGGGCTATGAAGCCCGCGTTTTGGGACGTTTCCGTTTAAGTAGAATATGCAGCGGGACACTTGGTGTCCTGGCCGCGTCATGCGGTAGGAGGAGATAGATTTTAATGAGAGTTCGGATAAGTTCCGAGTCTCCACGCTAGAGGTATAGTAGCAGAGAATCTGCTATTAAGAGAACTTTCCTCGCTGGTATCCCAGTCAAGGAAGGGTTTCCAACTGAATTCTGGTCCGTACCAGGTTTCGTATATTTTTTGAAATTGTTCCTCTGTAGGAACTAGGTTGGGGTCAGTATACCACAAAGGAGCTTCTTGTAACAGAAATGGCACTTCTGAAAGCTCAAACTGGCTAGAAAACACTTGACCAATAGATGGTAAGTGAATCTTAATCGGTCGTTCGAAAATTGAATTGGTTCGGGATAGTTCTCCAATGGTATCTAGGCCGACCGTAGTATTAAGTACTTCACTGAAAGTGTGAGTCGAACCCATGCAAGTGGTAACCGATTAGAGAGCCTTGGTAACAAGGAGATCTAACAATATACTGTTAGGCGGAGACAACCCGATAGACTTCAGAGTAGTCTAGGCCAATCGAGATTCGTTTTTATAGACGGAAATTGTCTAGGAAGGCTCGGACTTCACGCGTTTCGTTTATGACTACTAAGAGTGAAGTAAAGTAGGGTAAAGTAAAGTAAAGTAAAATCGTAAGAACAATATTATATTGTTAAGGTCTCTTCTCCGTTGCTTGATGATGTCTAAAGCTTGGGAGGCACTTCGATATTTATATTCCGTGTCTGAGTGTTCATGGGCTACATCTAACTAACATACAACCATGTACCTTTTTCCAATATAACTCGCAACGTCGGGTTTTCTTCCAAGGTGCGAACACCTGGAGACCCTGAAAATCATCACACCCTCTTTGATAATTATAATATGACTATTTGGAAATCATGCTGTTTCCAATAGTAATTATCCGATGGTGAGAGTCTTTTTAGACAATTGGCCCAATTCTCAAGTCGAACTGTGTTGGCTCCAATCGTCTCCCTGCAGGAAGCCTTTTCATACGGTTGGTAGATAATCCCTCGGTCGGTAACCCTTGGTTACCCTAGGTAATAGGATTCTAGTTACTATCACCGGTTTAGGAGTCACCCCCTCGGTTGCAGTATGTACCTGAACCTAGTTGTAACACTCCTCGAACTCCATTGAGTTCGATGGTAGTATTCTCAGGAGTTCCAGACTCTTCTGGTTATTGTAGGGTGGATGTCAATGTGTTGGTCTTTCATTAAGATCCTTTACTATTCATCATCATCTCTTTGCGCGAAAACGTCCCGTTACTTGCGGCCTATGCCAAAGATATCTCGGTCTTGAAGCCTAGTAACTTTCTGAGTAGTTGACGGATTCACTCCGTTATACTTCCCAGATCTAGCCGAAGGTCCCCTCTTATATATCCTGCGAACAGGATCCGGTCGGATGGACGGCGGCGACGTATACGGTGTTATTTTAACAACTTCGATTTCTGTGGTATAATACTCACAGGACCCAACTTAGATTGATATGTATGATGACGCGCGGGCCCCGTAAGGGGGCCGGAGGGGGGTGTTGGAGACCTGAGATTTCGATTTCGGGAGAGGTTACCCTACCTAGGGTGGTTCCTAGGTATCGGATCTCGGTATTCCTAACACATATGTGTAACGTGTTCGTAAGGTGCTAATCACGTTATCGATAATAGATACGATAGTTGGCAGGTGGCCTGCTCTTCCAGAGAGGAGGCGAGAGCTGATAACTAAAGGAGGCTTCGAGGGCATACTGAGGAACAAAGAAGTAACCATTCAACCAAGTATATTGAAATACTGTCTGTCAAAGTCTGCCTCTTCTATCGTAGAAACAGGCGGTCTTTAAATACACAAATCTGTTCATGTCTAGCATGAACGAAACTAATCAAAGGTATCAAGCGATACACTTTGGTAAAACTTCTTAAGTATCAAAGCGATACTTAAAACAAAACATAACCAAGTATCAAACGATACTTAAAACAAACCAAGTATCAAAGCGATACTTAAAACAAAACATAAAACAAAACCAAGTATCAAACGATACTTAAAACAAAACATAAAACAAAACCAAGTATCAAACGATACTTAAAACAAACCAAGTATCAAAACGATACTTAAAACAAAACATAAAACAAAACCAATAACCAAGTACCCGTACCGGTTACATTCCCCAAAACAAAACAACTGTTTAAACAAACAAAACCTAATAGTCATCAAAGGCAGATTCCGAGAAACTCATGGCTTCAGTTTCTGCCAAAAATTCTTCATCATAGGTATCACACCAGGGACAAGAGGAAACTCTAAGGAAACACTTAGACTCAAAGAAATCTAAATCACAGTAGTCACGAATACCAGATTCGTGCTGTACATCAACCCAAGCATGATCACAATCCGGACAGTAGTCAATCCAGAGGATTTCGAAGTAGTCTTCAAGTTGGATAACATCGCGGTTCAACAACAGTCCAACAACCTGTTGTCGCTGCCTCACATTGAGCTCCACATAGTTTGACATCGTTATGGTATTCGGATGGTGATTGGTGACTAGATAAAGTTGTCGAGAGCCTGCTCCATAGCTTGATTCTCCTCATCGCTACTTTCGAACTCTGACTCAAAGTGTGGTGCCCAAAATCCATCTCTAGTTTCGAGTTCTGTGTGCCATTGCTCAGTTTCTGGCATTGTAGGTGTCCAGCACATGGTGATATAATTGATTGTTGGTGGGAGGGATTCGTTTGGCATGTTGTCTTTCCACCATCCGTTCACCATATCCATAGCGTGCTCAAGTCCTTCCAGTGGTTCCCAACTGTTTTCTCTCGTCGGATATCCTTTCCATTTGACTAGGAATTGATCATTTCCATGCCAAAGGCGGTGGTCTCTGATTTCTTCAACTTCCCATTCATCCTTCTTCTCGATGATGATAGGTGCAGGCCGAGAGTGGGTCCTTCCAGGAAACTTGGAGTCGTCATTGGGATGGAATCGTTTGACAGCTGAGGCATGGAAGACTGCAGTATTGCGGCGGTACATGCGTCCCGTTAACTTGCTGGAGCTGGTTGAATTTGTTGTATAGGAGGTCGTTGGTTATAGAGGATTGGAATCGTCCTTTCAGGTAATCGAGAACTGTAGATCCTCTTAATCTTACATTCCCGCCGAAGTCCTTATAGCATTGGTGGTATGCGTCGGTTGCCTTTCCTTTACAGAATGATCCAATGATAAGTCCAGTTGTAGGGTCTTCCACATCTTTTCCTTGTAAGAGTAGGAAGTGTGAGAGTTCTGTGGCCCATCGTTCAAAGGCTTCAGGTTTGAGGTCTTTCCCTTCGCCTGTGAACTTCACTGGGAGGTGAAGTTTAAACTTAGGGGGTTCAAATGCTGCGGGTACCTCCTCTTCTTCAGGCCTTGCCCGAGATTTCCCTCCTCCAGAAGGCCCTCCTCCTGTGCTAGCCATATCTGATTCGCTACTAGATTCTGAGTCGTTTGGAGGTTCAAAGGAAGGCTTCTTTGCTGGAGTAGAAGGGAATTCTCCTGGGGGTTGTGTGTCTTCCGTGTTTGCAGGATCGCCCGGCTCTTTGGCAGAGCTCCGGGGTTGTTTCTTTCTTGTAAGGTCTTGCCGTGGGATTTGCTTCCCACTCCTGGTCGTCAAAGACTCTGTCTTGGGTTTGAGATGAAGCCGAATGTGCTGTGATACTGCCGCTTCTCTCCGCTAGCGTTCTGAGGTGGATATCGATAGGTTGATCAGGCCTAAATCCGGGGACAGGTTCTTAACCACTTGCTGAGGTTAAAAAAATGTAACGTGTTCGCCTGGTGCTAATCACGTTATCGATAATAGATACGATATTTGGCAGGTGGCCTGCTCTTCCAGAGAGGAGGTGAGAGCTGATAACTAAAGGAGGCTTCGAGGGCGTACTGAGGAACAAAGAAGTAACCGTTCAACCAAGTATATTGAAATACTGTCTGTCAAAGTCTGCCTCTTCTATCGTAGAAACAGGCGGTCTTTAAATACACAAATCTGTTCATGTCTAGCATGAACGAAACTAATCAAAGGTATCAAGCGATACACTTTGGTAAAACTTCTTAAGTATCAAAGCGATACTTAAAACAAAACATAACCAAGTATCAAACGATACTTAAAACAAACCAAGTATCAAAGTGATACTTAAAACAAAACATAAAACAAAACCAAGTATCAAACGATACTTAAAACAAACCAAGTATCAAAACGATACTTAAAACAAAACATAAAACAAAACCAAGTATCAAACGATACTTAAAACAAACCAAGTATCAAAACGATACTTAAAACAAAACATAAAACAAAACCAAGTATCAAACGATACTTAAAACAAACCAAGTATCAAAACGATACTTAAAACAAAACATAAAACAAAACCAATAACCAAGTACCCGTACCGGTTACAATATGCATGAAACCATAACATACCTATGACTCATAATCATAAGTCATGTGAAAACCTTTTCCGTGCCAAGCCATATTCATAACAATGAGTCGATATTTGACTGCTAGACCACTGCGGGGTGCTATCCATCCGTAGGTGCCTTCTGGTAGTCTAATGACTATTCCTGTCACTATCGTTACCTGCCCGTTGGCAGGTATCTTGACTCCTTTGTTGGCATACAGGTCAAGTCCTGCTACCCCTTTGAAACCCTTGGTAGGCACTTTTGCCCCTTGGTCCAGCTTTTGTATCCGAACTCTCTTATCTTACTGCATCTCGGCGAACTTTGCATGCAAAGTATCTTCTTCCGCTTCTCGTATCAGTGTTGAGTAGAACACCTGTGAACTGTTAAGACATTGTGTTGCACACAGTTTGCTGGTGAAGGTCATCTTGTTCTCGTTCCAATCGATCATTGGGTTATGTTTTCATAATCATGGTATCCCTAGGACTATCTCATAGTTTTTGAAATCTGCTACCTGAAAAGTTGCCGTTTTCCTATAGCTGTTAATGTCCATAGGTACTGTCACCGTATGGGCTATAGGACCTATTGTGCTTGGCTTTCCATCTGCCAGGTAGACTTGTCTCGCTTTCTCTACTTTTTTGGTGTGAAGTTTGTATTTGTTGTAAATTCCTTTGTCGATGAAATCTTCGGTCCCTCCGGAGTTGAGCATTATATATATCCTTGTTTCTTCATGCTTTTTGTTGTGTATCTTCGTCTTGATTATCACATGATCTCCGTCTTCTTCTCTCCTTTGCGTGTATAGTGCTGTGTAGTAGTTTACTAACTTGATGGGTTTTCCAGGTCCACATCTTGGGTCTCTCAGACTACCATTTACTGGGGACCCTCATCTGTTTCTGCTGATAGGTCCTCGGTCATCATCTGGCAGATGTTGGTTTTCCTTTGGAATTGGAAACGATTGTTTCCAGCTGCCTTAGTTTCTTGGTATCCATTGTCTGGTCGGCTTTGGCATTCTCATATCTGATGTCCTGCTTTTCTGCACCTTAAGCAGAGTTTCCCATTCATTCTTCTAGTGTATTCTTCCTTCAACTGGTTCAGAGCAGGTCCTGCTTTTGATTTGTCCAACTTCATTGCTTCTCCTTGTGGTAACGTTCTGCTCTCACTTCATGTTACTTGTGGTTGGAAGGTTTTATCCACATTTCTGGAGCATTGGGACACCCTGTATGCTATAGTGTTTTCTGAGTTGTTTCTAACCATGTTTAGTTTGCTCTCCTTATCAATTGCTCATCTTATAAATCATTCTGCTGTTGTATAGTGCCAGTCGGAAATTCCCCATGCTTCTCGGAGTCTCTCACTACAGTTCCTTAGAAGGATAATGTAGAAGATAGCATCATCAAACTCTGCCTTGTATTCCAATAGTCAGCATTTATTCCAATATTCTGAATAGGTCTGTTTTCCTTGTTAGAGTTTCTCCAGCTTCCGTCTTGCTGTCTCCTTAGCGTTGGGATCACTGCATTGTTCAAAGAGTATCGCCTTGAATTCCTCGTACGTGACTCATTCCCTCTGGTTCCTTCCATCTTGGAAGGGCATGATCCATTGTCTTATGAGTCCTCTGAGTAGAGATTCCACATAGGAAATATTGATCTCATCATGGTATTCTCCATATCCCTTGAGGGCAAAATACCCTTCGTATTGTGCCAGGAATATTCATAGCTTATCTTTAGCTCTTTCGTATGTGTCGGGTTCTTTTACTTTCAGTCATTGGATATTTCCTTGTCTTGTATTTTGTATTGCTGCCAGAAATGCCTAAAACTGATTCTCAGTTAATCCAAGTATGCTAGTGCCTGGTGCTGGAGCGGCCAGGGCTGGTGGCACCGGTACTGCTAATCCCGATATTCTCTCAGGTTGTGGGGTTCCTGTAGGAGAGCTATCAACTGGTGATCCTTTCTCTGGAGTTACTGGACTTGCTGCCCTTGAGGGCTTTGCTGAAACGTGATCTATGGTATCGCTAAATCCTCCTAACTTAAGGTTTTGATCGTCAATGTTGATATCTCCTTTCCTATCTGGGTTGAATGATACTGTCTTGTATCGTTTGGCGTTGTACTAGGTGACGCTTTGTAATGTAATGATCCCTCCTTGGATAGTTAGTTCTTGGTGATGGTGAATAATACTTCTCTTCTTCTTCTGTTTCTTTCCTTAGTCTTACGATAGCACTAGGCCTCTGCCTACGTTACCGATAGTACAAGACCTCTGTCTTCTACCGGGAACTACTATCGTAAGCTTTCTCTAAATCTTCTTCATGAAGAGCTTTCCTTGGCGTAACGATAACATTACAATAAAGATAAAGATCGTAAAGGTGTTTTATATTCGTTAAAGTAATAAGTAGGAAAAGTACTTAGAACAAAATGTGAAGAACCTATCCTTCTCAGCCGCTTCAGCCTCCTTATATAGTGTTCTTCCTGCCCATGGTCATGTAACCCAAAGTGGTCACATGTGCAAAACCAAATTATAATAAACTAGTCATGTGACCAAAGTGGTTACATACTCAAACCCCATGACCTCATAGCAAGGTCATGTGCAAAAACTCATAAACCAATCATAACGCAATAAACATGTCATATGACTCAACTGAGTCATATGTGTGAAACCCATAACCACATAATGAGGTCATGTGCAAAACATAAATCATATGTGCATGGCATACCTGCAAGGCAAACTCGTAAGGCATACTCACCAGGTGCATGTCTCATGACTCATAATCGAGTCATGTGGGAAAGATAACAAATTATAACATAATAAGTCACATGACCCAAATGAGTCATATGTGTGAAACAATAACATACCTATGACTCATAATCATGAGTCATGTGAAAACCTTTTCTGTGACAAGCCACATTTGTGACAGCCGCTGTCCAATCTTTGATAATAAAGAAAAGTAAAGATTGGAGGCCTTTGTCACACTTGATACAAGAACAAAATGACTCAGCTGGGATGAGATATGTTTAGAGATGGGATACACATGTAGTCTACGGACTGTGAAAAATGTTATGGAATCGCTAGGCTACCACAGACGAGTACCACAGTGGAAATTTGCAATTCGTCTTGCAAATAAACTGATACATGTCGCTTAGTATAGGGAACGATTGAACTGGTCCTATGAGGATTGGCTTCGGATGCTGTAAAATGATGTGTCTACATTTTCCACAGCTGGCTTCAGCAATAGTCCATGGGTAATACGAAAAGCAGACAAGAAATACCATGCCAATTGCATTGATAAAAATTTTGAGTCCAGTCACTAAACGAAGATGATTTGAGGGGGTTTCTGTAGTACAATGAAGTCAAAGTTAGTCTTTTTTTTTATTCCCTGCAAAGCTAAAGTTGACTTTGCCTTATATGTGAGGACCATTATGCATTCTCATCTTGTTCCATTCTAGCATTGTTGTTGTGAGGCCTATGGGTGAGTAACTGTAGTTGAGGATGGCGTACCAGGTCATAAAGATAAAGCTATCCAATACAGAAACCTGAACGAGATGGAAACCACATGATGGCCAGCACAATCACCTGACCTCAACCTAATTGAAGCGCTGTGGTTAGATATGGAAAACGAATTGGGGGAAACTTGGGGAAGAATTGGAGATATTACAACTTTGGAAAGAGAATTGAATACTATTTGGGATGCTATTCCAAATGAGCATCTGGAGAGCCTAATTAGAGGCATGCCACAGCAGCTTCAGGCTGTTATTGATGCTGAAAGAGGAGTAATATGATATTGGGCTTTTTTTTTTTTTTTGTATTTAGGAATGGCATATAAACACCATTATTGATTATCATGCATCCTATTCCAATAGTTTTAGTTGCTGTAAAAGTGCCTCATCCATATTCAGAAGTGCTCCTGACTTTTTGCTGACACCAAATTGCACTCACCAGATATCACTCAAACTTCCTTATCTGGTTTAGTCCACATATAAATGCCACATCTCTATTTGGAAGTGCGCCCGATCTGTGTCGACCCCCTAGTACTTCTAGGAGATTGAGCACCATGAAAAAAGGAGATTTCTTGCAGGCTTGTATCGAATTCCCCAATATAGTATTTCTAAAAAAAAGCCTATATTCCGCTAACATAGTACGGCACGCTTCTCTACACTTGTGTTGCACCATAAGACTGCGATGCACTGTACGCGTCGAATTTTTACGATAGTCCGTGTAAGTGAAAGAGAATAAATGGCTCACAGTACGCTACACTATATTTACGTCTGACGAGTCACGATAAATTACCATGCCTGAGGTATCCCATGATTGAGGACCCCCATCAGGATCAATCCGCTTGGTCTTCTGCAGGGGGAATGATATTTGGGCCTCAAATGGTGAGAAACGCCGACCTTTGTCTACCCCTCCCCCAGGCTTATTACATGCCCGGGGAGAGGGGGGCGGGGCGGAGGAGCGAGGGTAGAGAGGACTCATCCCATCGCGTTCCGCCTTGAGCTCATTCCTCTTTCCACACTTGCCCCCGCCTGACGGTATGACACCTGTTTCTTTCTTCCCTGCTCTTGCTTGAGACACTAGTTAACTGCCCTCGGGGGGAGAGTTCAACTTGGAAGCTTGGAGAAAGCCGAATTTTTAGGAACCACGACGCTATCACTGTGCAATAGTCCCGTGTTATGTTTTGTTATAATTATTAGGGATAGTGTTCCTGGGTGGGGATCGGGTTCGAAACCAAAATGGAAGACGGACAAAAATGGGGAGGGGTAAGTAATGGTAAGGATTCACAGATGTTGGGTACTCTCTCTCTCTCTCCGGAAGTAAAGGGGTTTAAGCAAGCCTACAGTACTTTTGACGAGATATTTGGGCAGACTTATCTAGAGGATGTGTAACTTTATACCGTAGTATCATATATATCCATAGTATCGTTCACTGCCATGCTGCCGCACAGCTTCTTGTAACCAGGGAAGCGTTGCCGACACCGGGCCGGTTCAAGGATAATGTTTCTTCAATGTCTAGGAGTGAAAATTACTAGGCAGCAGGGATTAGGGATGGAGGATTGTCGGGGGGGAGGACTTCCAAGATAGAACATCTTGGTGTTCGAACCCCGACCCCAACCAACGGACTCGCTTAGTAAAGGATGGTATCACTCTCTTTGCTCAGATAAAAGTTTTTACTAATGTTTTGCGAGTACCGTAAGGAGGGAGGGGTCGAGTCCGACTTCCTCCTCCTACTTTGAGAGCCATGATGGGATGCTACTAGGACATAGTCCAGGCGTTAAGTGTTATGCCACTTCAGAAATCACGTCCCTGAGGTCGCAAGTAATTCAAAATGGGCTGGTAGAACGAACAAGATTAAAAGAGTGGCAAAAGTGTTCGTAAACCTTTGGGCACTGCCTCGGATAAATAGAGTATCATATAATACGTTAAATTAAGGTTATCTCCGATGAGGCATCTGGGGCCGGATAGAGCCGGAGGCAGGATAAGCCTTAATGATGGTGATCCCCACTGTATCACTCGCTTCCGCGCCCACACACGAAACTTCTTGATACAACAGCGGTTCCGTTCTTGACGTTGGGGGGGGGGGTTTCATGGCCGATATTTTCATCAATGCCTGGGACCTAGAGAAGGGCCTTAGGTAGTAAGGGTTAAGGGGAAAATTGCCTATTGACCCAATTTGGGTGGAGGAAATGATATCCTGGTTGGAAATTGGCGCTATCCATCCCCAATTTGAGGGCTGGCCATTTGTTCCAAAATTGGAGTATGCTAGATTTTATTAACAAAATGGGCCATGTCACCCTATCTGATTTTAGACTCTCCTGGATTTACTAATTAGCAAAAAAAAAAAAAACCATGTTTTGGGGAATAGTGCATGCCCGACCTCCCCCACCCAAAATATTCTCATGTCCACTATACCAGCCTATGTTCTAGATCTCTTGATCAACCTCTCGACCCATGGACCATACGTTCATGTGCATCAATAGATAGTCAAACATCTACCGTACACCCCGAACCAACCCTAAAACAACAGCGCTGCACCACCTCTGTGCCGTGCCTTTCCGAGAGCTGCGCCCGTACCAGGGCGCGTGGGTTCCTCCTGGACAAAGCAATCGCCATATCATCCGTGTGCCGTTCTCCGTCATGAGCCTGGTGTCGTTGTTTGTCTGTTAAATCCACTACAGAAATATTAAGAAATAACCTATGATACGTCATATCCTCAACTACCCACGGCACGCTGTTATATGTTTGTTTTTTGTTTTAGTTTTAGTCGGTGACGCCCAGAAAATGAGATGGTGGATATAGGTTAACCATAGAGACAATATAAATTGCGGTCGGGAGAGGTAGCCTGTAGAAAGCCGCAAGGAATTATATATGGTCGAGCCACCGGACCCAGGTATGGGTCCTGTGGAGGCTCGATGTCATGAATTCTCCGGTTGTAGCTGAGCCCTGTCCAGGATGTGAATGATGGGTTTGCTTTGGACGACATAAGAAAGGAAAAAAGAAAACATGGGAGACTGCAATGGATACTGTGGCAGTCAACCCTCAAGGTGACCCGTAGAGGAATCGCTAACTTCGATACCCCATCTTTCAAGCCCCCCAGCATGAGTGCACCCCATCCGGATGCCCTTCAGTCTGGGAACCAGAAAGCTCCACCAGTTCCTCTAGGGCAGTGCAAGTTGACGAGGCTCAAGGTTCTCATCACAGGAAGGTCGTTCCCAGAGTTCGAAGGGATGGAATGTGTGCCCTTTCGTGCCAACTACCTTCATCCAGAGACCCGAATCAGTTACTAACCCCGTTTTAGAATAGAAATCTATAGGAATGAGCTTACGGCCAGGGTTGTATCATATCGCATGACTCTTTTTGAGCGTCTGATCCTCCGGACAGAACAACCTACCCACATTCGCACCGGCCAGCTGATGCCCTCGGATTCCTTGACCAGAATGTACCCTTCGGTAATCCCGCTTGGAATCTGGTCCGCGGTGGGTTATTACCTTACCAGTATTTCCCAATTGCCAGAACCATCAAACTCGTGACGAACTGTAGGTAAACTATATGAACCGCTGATTGACCTAAGAAGAAAAGGGTAAGTTAAAACAAACACAACCCAACAGAATTTAATAAGCACAAACACTACTTGTATGATATGAACTCTTGTTTGCATGCTCACAACATCTCACTCGATCCTCAGGCACGAGTCTAGACCTTGACAAGGAACGTGGAAGGGGGGGGGGGCAAGCCGCAGTATGATATAACCGTTTTTTCTTCCCCCAAGGACCAGGGCCGGCGGTATGGGCTGTCCCAGGGCTAATTTTGAACATTAATAATATATTACGA
This sequence comes from Tuber melanosporum, assembly GCF_000151645.1. Classification (NCBI taxonomy): domain Eukaryota; kingdom Fungi; phylum Ascomycota; class Pezizomycetes; order Pezizales; family Tuberaceae; genus Tuber; species Tuber melanosporum. Next base: position 185,972 of record NW_003298788.1, read on the forward strand.
TACCAGCACTACTTCCCTTCATCCAGGGTGTAGTATGATATGAAATATCATAATACACGAGTACAGATATCTAGCTGAGGCTCTACTCGAGTACGAGAGCAAGCAGAGAGGAAGAGAAAATTTACGTGAAAGACACCGGAACGAGCAAGACACCTCAGTGAGCAAACGGCTACACTCGAAGCCTCAAAGAGGACCCTGCCGGTGACCTAGTGCTGTAGTTAATTTTCTCCTTTTATAGCCAGTCTTTGACCTTCGGCCTCCCTACCACTCTCACATGCCGGTCTTACACTTCCACCCGAGCAAGCTTGCATCCACAGTTCCACTGAGGCCTCACAGGAGGCTTTGACATTTGTTGGTTGCACTCTGCTAGCTTTTTACATCCAATGCATCCTGTCAAAGATGGCCATTGCATGCGGGTGTAGGGGGGCTAGTGCTGAGGGAAGGAAGGAAGGAAAGATGAGAGATCTGGTTTGGTCTTTTGTGCTTCGGGGCACATAGTATCAGCCTCCTATGACATAGTTCGGTGTGATATATATTAGAATTCATGATTTATAATAATCCCATACAGAGATTGTGCCCGAATTCTCCCCCCACATCACAAGTTACAACACACAATCAACTTCATACAGAGGAAAATTGCAGAGTGAAGCATGAGAGTGAGGCCCTATGAAAGCCCTTTGCTATACGAGTACATGATACCAAACCCAAGGCAACGCCCTCCTCTACTCCCACAACCCCGTCCCCTAAGCGACCCCCCCTAAAACCCCAAGTTCGCCAAATTTGTCATCCCCTCCTTCCCATCTTGTGAGCGAGTGGTGTTCGATTGGACGTTTGCTTGCCCGTCATTCCCAGCGGGGAGCGGGGTTAATCTACCGAGAGTGGTTGATCGTCGGGGTTGCGGATCATCAGACTGCTTGCTCTGTGGACTGAAATGCTGTTTCTTTTTTTTCCCCACGTTGCCATTGGTTGCTTGTGAGTGGTAAGGGTCGGTCGGCATGTGATCGAGTGATCGTTTGTATCATAATATTATGGTTCACAGTTTCTTAAGCATAATGCGTACCATAGCTGAAAATGAACTTGTTTGGGTATCATAATATTATGATATCTACGATAACGTTGCTGTGGCAGTTGTTCGGGATTACATGGGGGTAAATATCAAGCATGTAGCATACCGAAGACAGTTTGGATATCAAGCACCGGTCGTGAATACTACAACTCACCCGGAATCGTCCATTCTCTCATCGTAGTCATCACCATCCAGAATCTCATCCTCGTCAGAGGAAAATCCTTCCACCACCTCAACATTGTCCATCCCTTCCTCCCAAACCGCCTCCTCGGGAACCTTCCCACCCTTCTCCCTCACCTCATCAAAACACTCTTCAGCGCCTGTCCTCAATTGTTCCTTCCTCCCCAGATCCCTCTCCTCCTCCGCAAGCGCGTTCAACACCATACCCTTCATCAACCATAAACCAACCATATCCGGCCACGGCGGTGTCAGCATCAGCTCCTCAATCTCCTCCCGAACCTTCTCAAGGCCTTCTGGCTGCATAACACGCAACCGAAACAGTGCAGGGTAGAACTCCAACGCGGACGCAGGACCTGTACGTCCAATGTCTCCTTCTTTCCTTCTAGCGGCGGAAATTATCGCAGGGTGGTGGGCGTGGATGCGGGGACGGTATGGGTAGAATAGGATTAAGCGGTTCAGGTATTCAATCGCCTTTTCAGTGTTCGCGTTGGTGGGAGCGGTAGTGGTGGGTATCCGGAGGAGGAGGTCGAGGCCTATACTCCAGAGGGGTCGAAGATCAATGCCTTTACACCGTATCAGCAAAGCAAACGCACGAGCCGCACGCGGGTAGTCTGCATCCAACAAGGTTCTGTGCAGGATTGTTGTAATAACTGCTAAATGCTTTGCCCGTAGGGAAAAAGGTTTCGCAGGCGGGGCTGTGAGAGAGTGCTTCGCTAACAGGTTCACAAACCGCCGGGAGTGGTTCCCACGACGGTGGATTGCTTTCGGCGAGAGGTGTTCTACTTCCGTATCGTTATCCGAGGGCTTAGGGGATGGGGATGGGGATGAAGGTAAAGAGGGAGGTTCGTTGATCGGGGTCCATGCTGGAACGACTGGGGGTGTTCTAGGCGGGGAGGGAGTTCCAGGTGGGGATGCGGACAGCGGCCGCTTTGGGGGGGAAGGGTTTCGGGGATAGGTCGGGAGAGCAAAGTAGGAGCGTTGATCAGTTGATATATTCATGTGAGGAGTAGTAGTTGTTGTTGTTGTTTCTGTTGCTTTTGATTACCAGTAGAGAAGGGAGCGTGAGGGAGGAGGCTCTTAAGTTCGGGTAAAGGTGAAAGTGCAGAAGGGAGGGAGGACTGATGAGTGAAGTGGTGACGATGGCAAAGGGCAGTGAAACAGTTGGGTGTAAAATCTATTCGTAGTAGAATTAATTATCGGGTTAATCTTGGGAGCATGGCTAAGCGAGGTCTTGCCAAGAGGACGAGTGACATCCTGGGTCACCAAAATGAGAAATTCTACTCGAGTACAGTACCTACAGTACTGTACATGATAATTATCATGTTCACATATGTTGTTGGTATGTAACTTAGTGTCACAAATGTGGCTTGGCAGGGGAAAGGTTTTCACATGACACATGGTTATGAGTCACAGGTATGTTATGATTTCACACATATGACACATTCGAGTCATATGATTTATTATGTTGGTTTGTTATGATTCGCACATGGCTCAAATATGAGTCATGGGACGTGCGCCTGGTGAGTATGCCTTGCAAGTGTGCCTTGCGGGTATGCCTTGCACATATGATTATATTTAGCACATGACCTTGTTATGAGATGGTGGGTTTTGCACATGTGACTCATTCAAGTCATATGACTTGTTTATTGCGTTATGATTGGTTTATGAGTTTTCGCACATGACCTTGCTACGAGGTCATGGGTTTCGAGCATGTGACCACTTGAGTCATATGACTAGTTTGTTATGATTTGGTTTCGCGCATGTGACCACTTCGGGTCACATGACCATGGGTGGGAAGAACACTATATAAGGAGGCAGATGTGGCCAAGGGGAATAGGTTCTTCACGCTTTGTTCTAAGTACTTTTCCTACTTATTACTTTAACAAATATAAAACACCTTTACAATCTTTATCTTTATTGCAACATTATCGTTATGCCAAGGAAAGCTCTTCATGAAGAAGAGTTAGAGAAAGCTTACGATAAGCATTCCTGATAGAAGACAAAGGTCTTGTACTATCAGTAATGTAGGCAGAGGCCTAGATCTATTATAAGACTAAGGAAAAAGACAAAAGGAGAAGAGAAGTATCGTTCCCTGTCGCCAAGAACTAACTATCCGAGGAGGGATCATTACACTTAGTTCTTATAATATTCAAACAGGCACTGTTTAGAATACCTATTTCCTCAAATATTTGTATTAAGATTGCTCTCTGTACAGTACTCTATCTAATGCGGCATAGTTCAGAATTTGACCTTCTTTGCTCATTAATGTTGTTGGGTCCTGGGGTATTGGCATTTTTAGTATAATATTACAACGAAACTGCAAATTCGACTTCAACACGATTACAATCATAAACTTCTTATATATCTACTTACTGACTAATATACAACATGATATTTCCTGATTTGTTTATGCTTGTAATGAATGATAATGCAAGCCCGATTGTGTGTTCATGAGGAGGACACAGCTAACCGCTGGCACATAGAGTTCTCGAGTACTGTACAGGTGCCAGGCAAGATGTTTTCGTACTCGTACAAGGCAAGAATAGTTAAACAGCAAATTATCCCTGTTTTCGTAGTATGTATTCTTGACTGGCACTTGTACTGTACTCGAGTACTCGTATAATTACTTCACTCGGCGCAGCGCTGGAGACATCAATCCATTGGCCTAGCGATCTCTACTACTCGAGTATTATTATGACGGCTGTCCGGTTTCAAACTCCTAAAATCTATTATATTATTATCAACGAAGGTCAGATCATATGCCTGGTGTAGGTCTAGTTTGTCATCTTAACAGAATTGTGAACACCAGTTAATGGGACTCAGCGCGTCGGTTGTCCTGAGGGCTGAGCTTATACTTGTTTCGGGAAAACGCTAAATCTGCTTTTGTCACCAAATCCGGAGACCACACGGTTGATGAGGACTGTTGATACTTCGGGCAACAGGAAAACCAACCCCACCACCCCCCTCCACCTTCCAGCGAAGAACTCATAAATAATACATCTTATTAACTCCTTCGGTTGCAATACAGTTCCCATCCTCGCACGTGAAGCAGAAATGTTCACACTACCGGTAGTTGCTCAAACACCCATTCTCTCTGAATCATCTTGACCTTTCGAACGTGTGAGTCTTTCTCTCCTTCTCCATCCATTCTTTCTCCTCCACTGCACCTTCTGTATGCAGCCGTCTTGACACAATCCACAAATGCCTCAATAGCATGATAATTTATTTCCCCCCTCTTCCCTTCCTCCTCGCTCTCTTTCTCTCACCCCTCCATCATCATCATCCATTCGTTCCCTCCTCTTTGTCTCCCTGTCTTACGCTTCTTTGATTAAGGCCGAGTGTTTTAGCGATGAAATTTGTTTCTCGAACTGCGAGGATACACTCGTTGCTACTCGGCAACTCCTCTGTGAGTTCACTCGAGATGCCCTTCCCAACTCGCAACTAATGGGCATGTGGCAGTCCACGTCACTCAATTCCTCGGTACGAGCAAGATTTTTAGCTACGGGGTTGCAATTATGTCAGAGTCCGGAAAGGTTGGCGGGGGCGGGGATTGCGGTGACTACTACCACTTCACAGCCCGGGGCTCCAGGTTCGAGGAGTCAGACTGCTGAAGAAAATAGGGTTAGTGTTTTTTGAATCCCCTCCTTGGAGATGATTGGAAGGGGTTGTTTTTCCCCCCTTCGGCTGCCCCGATTCCTGACAAGGGTGACTATGACAGGACTTGTACCTATCTGTACTATCATCTACCTCTACAAAGCGAGAAGCAAGGGCATACCTACAGCGCTTTACACCCTCACTCGCTGTGTCGCCAACGCAACCCGGCGCTCCCTCGCCTGCGCCTCCCCCGAAGCTTGTGAAACAGTCCCCATTAGCTAGCTCAGATATAAAGGCCCGGGGTCTGACATACGCGCAAGAATCATTAGAAAGCAATTCAACAGTGGGACCAGGTATTGCGCCGGCTCTATTAGTGTCTGAAATAGCCCAGGAGGACATTCATGTTGGATTGATCAAGATTCGGGGTGCGAGCCATACGGACGATGCTACGCTGAAGGGGGTGGGGAGGACGATATGTCAATTGCAAAGGCTGGGGTTGTTCACCATTGTGGTAGTGGACGAGGAGCTTCCTTCGGCAAACGGCTCCGAGGCAATTGCAGAATGGCGGGCCGATATCGAGAACCAAGCGGATAGGGTCGTATTAGCCATTGAGATGGAGAGGGGGCAGGCTAGAAGGGTAGATGGTACTCTAACAGTTGATTTGGAAGGATCTCCGCTGAAGGTTGCACCAAACCACATCACCACCCCGCTTTCCCGTGGGGTGATACCAGTACTTTACCCAATGGCATATAACTCGAATCAGTGCCTGGTTCCTGCCACGGCAAACAAGGTAGTATTGGAATTGACGAAACTGCTCTCAGCCCACTACCCACAGAGCTCCCCGATAGACCAACCCATATCTCTCGACCGAATAATCTTTCTCGACCCTCTCGGCGGAATCCCCTCTATCGACCGCCCTTCCGGAGCACACGTATTTATAAACCTCGAGCAAGAGTACAACGATCTTAAAAATCAACTGAACGACCATCACCTCTCAAACCTCTCAACTCTACGTGAAGCCCTCTCCCTCCTGCCTCCCACTTCCTCCGGCGTAATAACCACCTCGACCCTAGCAGCAGCCCACAACTTGAACTCCACCTCCAAACACTCCAAAAACCCGCTAATTTACAACCTCCTCACAGACAAACCCCTAATCTCCTCCTCTCTCCCCGTCCAATCATCCAGCCCCGCGACACTAACTACCCTCCTAAAGCACGGAATCCCGATCACCACCCACCCATCACACACAAAGCTCACCGATGCTTCGAAAATAAACCTTGCGAAGCTAACACTGCTAATTGAAGACTCCTTCGGAAAGAGATTGGATCTGGAGCACTACCTTTCCCGCACCAATGATAACATTGCTGCGGTGATTGTAGCAGGGGATTATGAGGGGGCTGCTATAGTCACCTGGGAGTATCCGAGCGAAGATAAAACAAAACAGCGAGTGTGCTACTTGGATAAATTTGCTGTGTTGAAGAGAAGTCAAGGGACGGGTGGGGTTGCGGATGTGGTGTTTAAGGCGATGGTGGAAGGTGTTAGGAATGGACTCTTTGAGGGTACGGAGGGGATAGTTTGGAGGAGTAGGAGGTGGAATCCTGTTAACAAATGGGTATTCACCTTCCCCACTCAACCGCAGCATAGGGGAGATGGCTAATGAGAGGTAGTACTTTGAACGAGCGAAAGGGACCTACAAAATTCCCGGTTCGGGGTGGACCATGTTCTGGACTACACAAGATGCGGAGGTGAGCGAGAGGAGATTCGGAGAGTATGCGGAAATTTGTGCAAGGATTGAACCAAGCCTTGTTGACGAGTGATGCTTTTTCTTCCCCTCTAAAAATATCCCTACATCCCTACTTGTCGGGATATGATTGTTGTGTATGGTAAAAAAAAAAAAATAGATTTTTTACTCTATTTCGTGTTGAAGGAAGGGTTGTTTGGGTATTCCTAGTTTACTCCAGAGTGAATGGTGATTCGTATGTATCTTCTGGTTTCAATCACAATCTTTCGGTTTCAACTACGAGAGACTTGCTCGCCCACGCGGTGGTGCAGCTGTGGTTTTTAAAACGAGCGAACTGAAGAGTCCAATCATTTCGGGCCTGGAGCAATTTCTGGAGGATTTCTAGCCCGAGTGATTTTGTATGAACATGAGCTCTCGAGCCAAGGTGAGTAGAAATAATTAGTTATGGTCGTATATGCTCCGCCCCAGTGCGCAAGTGACTCACTTGGCTGAAGGGATATCTAATCGATTAGGTAAGTCACTTTGCGACTAGAATATCCTAATAATATTATCATAGCTTGGTTGCTCCCCCAGACCATCCGTAGAGAAGAGAATCGGGCGAAGGATTTGTGATTACCTTCACGAGAGGGCAAGGGATAATTCTCAACGATACCAATTGAATGTCACAATACTGTACTATCATACCGTGGAAACTCGTTAAACGCAGTACTGCATCCTCCAAGCCGCCGCCCCCCCGCTCCTCCCACCAGAGACAAACCCAACGAGAAGGAATCACGTCTCCCAGACGCGGGTATAGTGTGGGTGAGGTGAGCCCGTTCGCTCTCATCGGCCGGTAACTTATCTGTTATCTTTGCCAACATTCTCTGCCATCATAGCTTGCGATCTATAGAGTATCCGGACACTTTAGCACCTCCCGGGACGATTTGCAATAGTGCGCGGTGAAGTCAGCGGACTCACTTCGCTATTGTTCGGCGATAGTGCGAAGGTTCCTCCTGCGACTATCGCATGTAACATGCGAGCAGTTCCAAATGCCAAAGCAGCGATATGATACCTCACACGTCGACCCCACAACCACCACCGCCATGGATAGAAAGCACAGAGATTTCAGAAATTATGTGTATTCACCCCCCCTCCCCCCACTCTCCCTTCGGCTCGTTCTCTTACGCTCCCTTTCATTATTCCACACCTTAGGTGTATACAGTGTCAATATCGTAACTACGGTTCATGGCCGACTCCAGGACGGTAATTGTCCATATTAGTGCACCGTGCCGTTCATTTTTTCCCTTTTTGCACCGGCGGACGGCATACTGAGCGAGTGATAGTAAGTGATTACACTTTTTTTCTTTTCGGATTTTTAATGTCCACAGATATACCATGGGTACTCAGATAGAGGGTAAATGTGTTAGGACGTCGTATCCACCTCTCTCATCAGGGTGCTATACCTATTCCCTCTGTTTCGCCTCAACTTGGGGAATAAGTTTGATGTGATTTTCCCCCGGGACTGGACGAGAGGGGGGAATTTCCACATTTATGAGATCTCACGGCACATGGAGGGATCGAAGCAATAACGAGGCTGGGGTATCTGGAGTATTGAGGATTAGCAGGACTGGGGTTTGGGTGATGCGTTCCTCGAGTTTTCCCCCCTTGTGTGATAAAAGGCTCACCCATACGACACCCCCAAGTCGGTGTTCTCGAACGTAGCCATTTCAGAAATAAATCTACCGCGCACACACACACACCGCATATATCACAGATAGTATGGGTACATTACGGGATACCGACTCTTAAGGTGTTGTACGTTGGCTAAGTAGTGCAGCGTGCGGAGAACAAGGAGGATGATACGGTGTGAACGAAGTGAAAGTTATCCGTTAAAGCATCAGACACCACGACACCGCATCGCTCACCAATAGAAAAATTTGCCGAAATTATCCCATCCGACAAGTAAGATCGCGCGCGGTATTGTTGGAAAATGGGGAAGGAGGGTTGCTCTCTAGAGCGAAGCTTCTTATGATACTCCACCCTTTCCTTGCTTAGCACCTAACTACGATATCGCCTCAAGCAGATTACCGGTATCATACCCACGGTGTCACTCGAGACCACCCCGCTGCACCCGGCGACCCGAACACTCTGGGGTTATTGGCCTCCACATTTCCACCCGATTGCGGGCGGGGGATATGGCCAGCAGCCTCGGGATGCTGGCTAGGTTAAGAATATAAAGAACGGAACATCCTTTTCCCAAGAAACGCCACCGATCATTAGTGCAGCAAGGAAAAAATGTGAATCAAGCTGCGCAGAGATAAGGGGACTCGGAGGATTTGTGTATCACTAAGCTATGGGCCGCCGAATATTTTGTCAGACACACGGAGGGATGGTAAGTATTGGACAGGCGCTGGATATTCACGTGCGAGTGAGTGAGGAGGGCACATCAGTGGGTAAGTGCCACGAGGAAAGATATATGATCAAGATCAATTGGTCACTGTTTCCAGATTAATAGTAACTATTGGCACCCGACCCTTCTGAGAGAGCACGAGAAGTCAACAAGGCGATCAATGATGGAAGGTGGTTTGATACTAAATGGTCATCCTCACCCTCACAGACAGGTTCAGGTGTTCGTACTAGTGTCCAGAGGCCGCAGTTACCAGTATAGATACATGGAGGAAAAAGATTCTCGTATTTTTCTGCTCCCCCCGCTGATCCCGGACCTCACCCCTAACATAGAGGTCTAATCTAGAGTCGGACTTTACCTCCTCGTAGGATAGTATCATACGCCCGATTTGCGCTACAGCCCTATATATTGAGGAAGGCTAAGGTCTTCGGTCTCCCCCTGGTTTCCATAGTGCAGGATTCCTTAATTCTCCTACCCTACGCGCTGGACCGTTCATTAATAACTCATAACGAGGGGAATCGAACTCCCGGGTTCCCGCTAATCGCGCGGTGGTTAATGTTCTTTGACATCTTAGTCACTGCGCCAGCTATGTATTTCACGTAACGTTACCGCGGAATCAGATACTTGTCCCATTAGGGTATGAGTTTGTTTTTGCTTTCGCCTGAGTTTAAACGCTATTATCATGATACTAGCATAAACATTGAATGAATCATCAGAACAGACAGGTCCTCAAACGAGGAGAACTATAAACATTGATTACTTACAGCTACCGGCGAAATACGCCAATATGCAAAGCAATAATCTCAGCCAAGATATCCATGATAAAAAAAAAAGTGGACTCAGCTATGGACAAAGAAGGACCTACGGGGTATTAAACATTATAGATAGATGCAGGCTAAAGGTCGTCAAACACCCGTATAATACATGGACAAGAGTATCATATACAGAGAAGGGCCATGAGAATATGATACAATATTCACGGCTCATGAAAATCCCGTTCAGGGCACTACGCCGGACTCGGCCGCTAGGAGTAAAGGCCTTGATAGGGGAAGGATGTAGTCCGAGTGATTATTCAGGCTACACCACGATTGTGCACTGGACGATAGAAGCCAAGTCAGATACAGTGCTTAGACTAGATCTCGTACATTCAACGACAGAAGCCAGGATACACCAGCTCACTATCCATGTTTCACAATATTACCGAATCAAACCCATCAAGTCACTTACACTTCTATAATAATATTATGATAGCTGAAAGGTAAAACCGCCAGCCCCCGCTCCAGGGAATCTCCCACAAGCATCCTGGGTGGAAGCGCAGTGCGCAGTACTAACCCACACATCTCATAGTTGTAGAAAACATCTTAAACCATTAACGCCACGCCTAAGAACATAAAACACGAGTATACTAAAAAGGGTCTGAAAAGGCCATTATACCACGCTACCTTCCAAGCTCTCTCCTCAATCTTGCCGCAGCACTCCTCGGCTCTGGCGCTGGCCAGGTTGGAACCAACCCGTCAATTTCCTACCACATAGGTTAACCCCGCCGTCCACAACGCTAGGGAATAGATAAACCAACATCCATAAAACCCTTACTGTTCAACAAGCTAGACCCGCCAAGTACAACTCTAACTCCCGGCGTTGAAGCGTTAATTTGCGCAACCAACTTCGCTTCCTCATATGTTGTACCTCCAGCCATGAAGATAACGATATCTTGGGGCTTATCCCTTGTTGTTCCACCACCTTCCACGAACGGATGGGTGGCCTCTTTTAGACGGCCCTTGATCAAGTTGTTGAGGGTCTGCTCTAGACGTGGGGTGTGCTGGGTGTAGACATTTTCTACACCTTTAAGACCTTTAAAGCCGCTGCGTGCTCGAGAGAAGATACTATCCGTTTCGAAGAGATCTTCTTGGCGTTTTACAGTGGATTGATAGTGCAGTAGGTTGGAGATTGTCTAAGCTCGTTAGATGCGGAAGGATCGAGATAGGGATACAGAGAATACATTGAGCCGGGAGTGTGGGACTCCATTAACTTGAAGTAGATCCAGAAGGACTGCCAAGGCGTTGTTGGGGTGCTTCTCATAACGCAAACTGTAGAGTGCTACTAACCGGACCTTGTTTTCGCTGGGAATGTTCGATTGCAGGAGACGTTGGAGAGACTTACACCGTTAATAAACAGATCAGTGTTAGGCCTCGAAAGGCCAAGCATACCTTTAAATCAGCTCCATGCGAGTCGTTGCAAGCAAGACTCTGCTCGAGCTCACTAACCTCTAGTAGGCTGTCCTTTTCGACCCTCCTACTAAGCTCCCCAACAAGTGTGACATGCTTCGTGACATTCCCGGAAAGCCTCCGGAACTCAGGGTACTCCTCAACAAACCTCTTCATATCCGCAATACTCTCGATATTCATGTTTGATTTAGTCTTATGTTGATATGTATCCACATAATCCTTGATGTTCCCACCGAGGTCACCGAAATTGAGATACATATTCTTCTTGAAAAACGGATCCTGATCTTGCGAAAGCACGATTTCCTAACCAAATGTCAGCAGCCACACTAGTCAAGTCCCAGAATACCCATACTTTTAGCTCAGGCCTAACATCCGGCACCCCGGACAAGTCCACCCGTCCATTATGTATCCCCAACAATTCGTGAACCATGGCCTGATACGTCCATTGCGATAGCAAGGGTGTAATCAGGTCATTCCTGCGATCAAGGATTAACAGAATCGGTGGTGTATCCGCCCTTCTCCCAAAGTCAAAAAGTTGGTCCTCCTGTGCAATCTGATACTTGATCTCCGACGCTAATTTTTTCGCCAATGCACTGTTCTTTTCATACCGTACGAGCGGTCTCTTCTTCAAGCTTAGTAATATCGCGAGAACCCCCTCTGCAGAACGCACTAGTCCGTCCCCGTTCCATATATCCGGCGATGTAGACCATATACGCCGTTGAGCACCGCCGAAGCCTAGGGAGAATAGATCGGGATTAATAACCAGAAAGTCGGCAAAGTACTCGTGGACCACGCGGACCACTTCATGGTCGTCAGCTTCTGCGAGGCGTTCCAGTGATGACTTCTTGACAATGTTGCTGAAGTCTTCCCATCCTGGGGTTAGCTTGCTCTACCAGAAGGTCGGAGAGAGGCAGAGTGGGGAGTAATACATATGTGATATTCCCCATACTTTGGGTCCCGGAGCTCATCGATTAAGAGCTGTATCGCATCCGAAGTCGGCCGTACAAAGCAAAGACACCGAAGATGTCGCATCTTCTCCCGATCAGCATTGTCTAACCGGCTAAATAAGATTAGCCCCCTCCCTCCGAGCTCATAGAAAGCCGGACAAACTCTATCAGGTAAATTTCATGGCTGAGCAAGGTGGACTGTGTGACAGCCGTAGATATTATGGACACCTGAGCAACATTAGACCTCCGGAACTCAATGGGACGGGGGGTGGGACTGACGGTTTCACTGTCGAGGAGGAGAATCTTCATTTTCCCAGAAGAGCCTCCGGCGCCTGCTGACGACACCATCTTCCCGACATAGCTCGAAACGGTGGATATTATATCCATATTTGCTGAGGCTGGTTGATTAATGAGGGCTGCGATGGATTCCGGAGGTGTCGAAGAGGTCGGTGCCAAGGCTGTGAGTGTGCCTGCAGCTTTAAGTATGTTACACGAGCCAGATGCCTAACCCACCTCTAAACTTCGGCGTCACTGAAGGACTACCGCGCTGTATCATACCGGTCTACCAATCAACATGAACTGTTTATGAAATAATATAAGTGGAACCAGCAAAATCCTAGATGCGACAGATTTATTGGCAACTGCGATACTAGATCAAATAATTATGATAATGTTATGCATCAGCGAGAAAAATGTTTCCAGAGATTCCTCCTATATATCTAACGCCTATGATCCAACCCCCAACATCAGCTCTGCAAACTCAACCAACCGCTTCACAATTGAAAAACAGCGCTCAGGTATCATACACCACAGCCAATTTATTAGCTATATTTAGTGAATAAAAAAACGAAGCCCCAAACAGGTGACAAAAGAAACCGAGCTAATCCCCCGCTTTCCACCCCATGATTCATGCCTCGTTACAACCATTCCAACCCTAAAAACCCTCTGTCATATCCCTACTATTGATAAACTCATACACGTGCGCTGGCAGCTTATACTGAATCATCCCGGCGTAGATCATCACGTTCTTAGCTCTAGTCTTAAGTTCAATGAGCTTCTGGCTCCTACTAGCGTCCGCGTACATGCTGTCCCGTAACTCTGCTGAAAGGCGGCTACAGCACTCCACGGTCATTTTGAGGAGAATGCCGACATTACTTGCAACCGTATCATGGAGGGTGCCGAAGTTTTGAGCCCGGCGGCGAATGGAGCCCACATCTGCATCCTTTTCGATGGGTATCACATCGACATCCTGAATAATCTAGAGTAGAGATGTTAACGCCGATCACACCCACGAGTACAGCACGAGAAAAGACTCACTTGGAGACATAGCTCCCATTTTCCTTCTCGGTACCTCTTCTTTGCCTCCGCAATGCTAAGAAGCACCTCGGCAGCTTCCCTGCTCCTAATCGAAATTTTGCTATATATTGCGGCATCGTTGGCGCACATACCGAGCATGCGCTTGGCCAACTGAACCGGATCATCGACAGACGTGAGGGAAGAGTCCGCATTTGGCAGAGCGGAAGTCCCGGCCTGGTGGCTGAAGTCCAGCATAACATCTTCAGAGGCAATAGAATCGGAAAGACTTTTATTGATGATCTCAACAACAGTCTCAAAATCCTCAGCCAGGTGATATAACAGGATTGCATCTGACGCTCTGCCGTCATCATTCGCTTGACCAGCGGCTTGCTCCGTAATCGTTCGGAGGTATTCCCGCTGGTCGTCCAATTTAATAAGCTTCATCCTCCTTTCGATGGCACCCTTCTGTCTTGTCCCATCGGCATGCACGTCACCAAGAAGCTTGGTAAATTCTCGAGTCTCCAATACGAGTTCCCTGAGCGCATCGTGGCAGATAGTAAGGTGCTGATCGCCAGCCGGTGAAGGCAAGTCGCCATTCAGACAGATAAGGCAGAGATAATCTACAGCCTCCTCTGCATTTGGTGTTCGGAAGTCCCTAGTGTAGTAGCCAATAAGACGAGGAAAGTTAATCTGCTTCTCTCCTTTAGGTCCCAAAGTCACTACGATGGCAAAGTTGTTAGCATCCAAAATAATCAAATCGTGGGCAATTTCTTACGAAGATCTGTGTCTGCCTTTGCGGGATTGGCGGTTGGCCTTAGCAGCCCATAGTAGGAAAGCGCAATCGCAAAGTGAACACCATCCACAAACTGGAACGAGTAGAGATAATGAACGGCCTACAACTTAGTTAGCACCTAATATCCTAAAATGGATAGGAATAGACAAACATACATCCTCGAAAAGCCCAGACATCAACAACATCTGGAAGTACAGTCCCACATTGCTTCCCTTGGTTCCGAAATGCTTGGCCCCAAACTGGATGACACCTTTCTGTAAGTCCTGCATTGTGAACACTTCGTGTGCCGGATCCGTAGATCTATCAATCTCGCGGGCGAGCACAAGCTGGAGCCACATCCAGTCTTCTGCCGTAGGCATGACAGTAGGCACAGACCGCTTTGCAAGCTCACATCGACCAATAATCTTATACACCGCAGGCTTGAAGATATCTTTAGTGTCCTCAGAATGCTTTACACGATTGTTGTACTCCGCTTGGATTCTGTCAAGGAGATTTCTGGGTAGCCGGCGCTCATCACCGGCGGAACAGTATGCGTGAAGATATGTTGGGAAGCTGCGGTCAAGCTTCTGGAACGATTGTTGGTTTTGCCTAACAAATTCATCGGCTTCCTCGAGATAGCCAGCTCGAATAAGATAGAAAATCAATGCCCAGCAAGGAATGTCGGCAACAAAATCAAAATTCTTGATATCCCATTCGGGTATATCCTTATTGGTAGCTAGTTTGATGTTGATATAGCCACGGAACTTGTGGAAGACGGAAGGAATACCGCCAACTTTAGCAATTTGAGGGTTTTCGGCAATAGCACTCTCAACAACATCCCGGTACCTTTAGAGCCATTAGCAATCATTTATCAACACTACGCGAGTTGGAAGAACATACTGTTTCTCTAAAAATCTCCTCGAGCCCCTCTGCACATGTTTACGAATCCTGGAAGCTTCCTGACTATCGCTCGCTGTATCGATAACATAGTCCTTGACAAAACCTCTCTCTCGAGGCCCACTGAAAGGATTCGCATCATGGACCTCAGATTCACCAGTGATATATGACAACAACATCCACGAGTCATGAAGTTGAACGGTCAACTGCCAAAAAATCAGCAACGACAGCCCCAGTCATGTGTCAAATGAACCTACCAAATCGGTGCCAGATTTGCCTGTAATATCCCCAAATGTCTTCATCACCGGGAAAACACCACGAGCAGCATTCCCAGACTCCAATCTAACTTCATTCATACGTCTGATAGCTAAGGTATAGTGCTGTTGCCTAACCTGTACCTGTCTGGACAGCTCCAACTGCCTCCCAGGGTCAATGTCACCGAATAATGTCCCCTGGTGACCACTTGAAGCGGCGGCAGATGTGGAGCGCCCGAGAACACTATTACCCAAGGTAGTCTTCGACCAAACACTTGTCTGTAGCCCCCTCCCCGGCCCAAAAGACGAATTCAATCTCGAGCGTCCAAAAGACGATGCCCCGAACGCACTAAGCCCTCCCCCGAAACCACTGGCGCGTAAATCCGCAGGGCTACCACCGGCAGCAACAGCCGATCTTGGAGCCAAACCAAAGTGCTCAAAAATTCGCTGTTTCTGGGCTTCCCACTCCATCGTGACGTTTTTTGCAACAAAGGCGTCGAAATCTCGGCCCGTCCGACGCATCCCATCTTCAATCGAAGACATGACATTCTGCTCTTTCCGGTTACGAAGGTATGTCTGTCCACTAGTCAGTAACAGGATATGGATATGCGTAGAGGCAGAACTTACGTCTAGGTCCGTATCGGCTCGAAGGCTAGAAGGCTCGTAGGCATGGTGGAAATCAATAGAGTCCAAGTCACGCAAGACTTCATCAGTGTTTATTCCTCCAGCAGCAAGCAAGTAGTGTCTGTTAAGAGGTACCCATAAAAGAAATCAGCATTCTACAAAAAAAGCACATTCACGGAATCCGACACATACGCCCTAGCATCTGTTTGTCGTTGCCCCCCTGGCGCTCTCCGCAGCTCTTTGGCTCGTCTCTCGATCTCGCTCAGCCCTAGCTGGATGGGAGGCAATTCACCAGAATCCTGACCCTGGCGTAGTTTTCGCGACTGCTCCAACAAAGAGCTAAAGAGCGTAGATGTTGGAAAGTTGGCAACTGGTTCTGTCATGGTGATGTGGAGCTAAGAAATCGCGAAATTCAGGAGAGGATTGTGGAAAAACGTGGATGGACGGTTCACGCGAAAGATTCGCTGGAGGAGCATCAACACGTGACAAAGGTTGGCTTGGCAGATACTTTCCATCATAAACTTTGATTCGCTTTTGGGCTTCTGGATACCCTTACAAATTTACTACCTTTTGAATGCTCCCTACGGGTACAACATAGCACCGTTATCGCACTAAGAAACTATGATAATAATATTGTCATACATCTAACAATTCCCACTCTCTGTAACTAGATCACCTCTACAGTACAAATGCCAACTGCTATTTACCTAAACCATCTATCCAGCTTCTGCAGATTTGGCAGCATCCTCATCCTCGGATTCGTTATCGGGTAATAACTGCAAGTCCACCGTTTTGGCGCCCTCTTCCCCCCCTACCCCGTCCAAGGCCTTCAGCCCAGCAGACGTAAGGTAGTGGAACAATGGTGACTTAAACGAGTCAATAAAGTGGACGAATTGTGTAAATCTAGCAAACGTTAGCGTTTTACAGTTGGAGGAGGTATCCGAGAGCATAATCACATACACGTGAGCTCTCTCTTCCTCCTCAAACAGCTTGGTATATATCATTTTATCCCGGAAGGCACCTATTTCCTTAGCATATTTAGAGAAGTCTATAGGCTCTTTCTGAAAGTCTCGTTCAGCTTTTCTATTATAAGCATCGAAGACTGGAGATTCTAAAAGAAGTCCTAGACTGGGTGCTTTTGGTATAGATACTACTCGAGGTCCGCATGCCTCCTTGATACGCTCAAGGGGGCAACCGGTCCGGACGACCATCATTACCATGCCTACCATTTTACCTTTTTGGCCTGTTAGCATTGGGAAGATCCACTGCGTCTTGGAGTAACTCACGAATTTGGTGCATCATAAAAGATTGGCCGTGAACGCGCAGGGACAACCACTCAGTATTGTTGATAATTATTGGATCTAGCACCTATGAAAATCAGCGGCAGCCAACGCCAGACATTTAAATAATGTACTTACCTCAAACGACTTGATAAACCTCTTGGAGCTAGGATCATTGAAGGTTTTCTGGATCGTGAAGTTGTGAAAATTGTGAGTCCCTTCATAAGATCTAAACCCTTCCCGGACCCTTTGTAACCTCTTAGGAGATATCCGGTAAGTCTTCTTCTCAGCGCAGTATATGGCCCCGATTTTCTTCCATAAACCGGCCCCGACATTTATATCCCCACCTACTGTATCCTCTCCAGGAGGCACATTCGGATCGATATCCACATTTTCGAAGTCTACTGTTTCCTCCTGCCTGTCTATTCTCTCTTTGCGTTCAGTCGCAGCTCCAGATTTGACTTCATATTCCAACGCCTTATCAAGAATTTCCTTGTCCACGTCACCCAACTTCTCGTAGATCTTCTTGTTGACTTCATCCCACCACCCATCGCATTCCTTATTTCTTTCTAGGAAGGCTTCCAGGTCGCCCTCTCCCTCGGCCGCCCCGTGACAGACCTTGGCCAAATAACTCTTTGGATGGGGTGGTATAAAGCAATGCGACGGAACTAGATACTCGTATCGTCTACTATCACATTGGTGATATGAGCTGAAAGACCCAACTGTACGAACGATCCCCCAAACTCTAATCTGCTCAGGGAGATAAGAATTTATCTTCTCCGTGATATCGGGGTCCTCAATGATGAGTTTTAACGATATGACGTTGCCGGCTGCATGGACACCTTTATCTGTACGTGCGCACCGAACCAGTGATGACTATTCAAATCAGTAAGGCCCCAATCTCTAGGATAACGCAGAAGTGGGAAGAGGAGACCTTCTTAGGATCATCCGAATTAGCTTTAGAAATAGCCCCAGCCTGTACGAAAGCTTCAAACAAATCACTCTCAATACTTTTATGTGGAGGATTTAACTGCATCCCCCGATACCCGGTCCCACAATACCCAATCAGCACGGCAACCTTCTTCTTAGGCCTCCTCTCTTCTTTTTCTCTTCCTTCTCCTCCTTCCTCTCCTTCCTTCACGCTCACAGCCTCGGAATTCCTAGGCTCCCATTTAGAATCTCTATTGCGCCTAGTGAACCCGAAAAGTGTTAGTCATTGCACTGTGGACAAACCCCCCGAGGGAAGACAAACTCTGACATACTTATACGCCGTCCTGCCCTGGTCTTGTTTCTTCCTTTTGGAGCATGAGCTACTGCTGCCGCGCCCGCGACCATCGTGGTGTCGGGCTCGATTATCCTTGGCCCTCGTCGAGTTGCTGCCGGAAGGCACGGTTTGGTCGCCCGCGGGAGCGTCAATTGCGGGACTCGGGTCCGGAGGAAGGAGAAAAGCTTTTGAAGAATCATTGGTATCGGTCATCGGGGATGTGAAGGTATATTCCGGTTGAGAGGAGAAGTAGATACTGTGCCTAAATTATAATAATAATTATTACAAGTATTATGAAAAATATGGCAACTTAGTGGGCGCATAATGTGCGTCTGAAGCCGGGTAACAGTGCTTCCAGTCGGTCTTGGGACAAACAGATTGTGCTGCTCTTTCCTTCATCCCCAACCTTCTAATTCTCCACCCACGGGTACCAAAACTTAAGCTCACGTTCTGCTGAACCACCGCCCTTACTTACCAAGCTATAGACACAATGGATGGCCCCCGCCGCCCCCATCGCTCACACCGCTCACACCGCCCTAGAGATCACTCCCACTCACCGCACCACTATTCCCGCCACCACCGCCACCACGACCGTAACTCCCGCTCAAGTTCTCAATCCCGAGACCACCATTCCCGTGAACGTCATTCTCGAAACCACCACCGCCACCACCGCCATCATAAGCGCACCCGTTCTCCCTCGCCAACCATAGTTCGCCCTTTAAACGCCCCGCGAATCTCTCGACATGATTTCGAGTTTCATAGGGATGTGTTTGCAGACTACCTTGACATTCAGAAAGGGTTGACACTCAGTGAGCTGGACAGGGCCGAGGCGAAGGGACGGTTCAAGAGATTTGTGACGCACTAGTAAGCTACATCTTCCCCCTGCAACATGATCGAAAGGAAACCAGGGGCTAATTGGCAGTAATCACGGGGAGCTAGCGAGAGGGTGGTATGATCGGATAGTTAATAGGAAGGCCAGCGATTCAACGAAGGCTCCTGAGGAACAAAGGAGCAACTCTAAAAAAGATGAAGATTCTACTTGGCCGGAGAAGAAGAGGCGGAGAATGGACACTCCTCGGTCCGACAAAAAAGGCGAAAGTGAGGAAGAGAATGAAAGTGAGAACGGAGAAACTAGCGAAGAAGAAATCGTAGGACCATTACTCCCAGGCCAACAACCCTCAAAGCGATCCCGCGCACGGGGCCCTACAATCCCTTCAATAGAAGATCTCGACCTCCAGAAAGGTTAACTCCCCTCGCTTATCATATCCAACCCCCCACAAAATCAATCTAACCCCACTAGAACTCCTCCGCGAGGACCAAACCCTCCAACACCTTAACCTCCGCCATGCCCGCAAGCAAGAGCGCAAACTCGAAAAGGAGCGCCTAGAAGAACTCGTCCCCCGCGCGGCCCCTGGCACGCACGAACGCCAACTCGAGAAGAAAGCCGAGCTCAACGCCAAGATGAAATCCTTCCTCGAGAAGTCTCCGGATCTGGAAGTCAATGAGGAAACTCTCATGGGCTCTGGTGGGACAGATGGTTTCAAGCAGCGGAAGGCAGCGATAGAACGGAAGAAGAATGATCGCGAGATACGGAAGGAGGAGTTACTTAGGGCGAGAATTGCAGAGAGGGAGGAGAGGTTGCAGCAACATCGGGACAAAGAAGAGAGAACGATGGCAATGTTGAAGCAGTTGGCTAGTCGGTTTAACAATTGATTTTCTCTCCGGGTTTTTTTTCTCCCCCTCCCTTTCCTTTTTGTATGTAAAGAAGGGCATGTAGGCTTTGTATAAGGCATGTTACATTGCCAGCGTACACATAGCTTAACTTACTTCATCGTATGATATCGTGTCGAATTCCAAAACCAATACCCTTATTCTATTCCATCCCCCGGTGGATTAATTCCTTGTTGATCATAATATTATTATAGTATCATTCATCCGTTCGCTCGCCACCATAATCCAGTACCGTATTCTAAGAATCACAAAGCCTCACTCGAAAACTAACCCCTACCCCTCCCCCACTCTAACCTCTAACCCACCACAACACTGACAATCACGAAAATCTCCACCGCCAACCAACCAACAACGTCCCGACAATCCAGACCCGCCAATACCATCCCCCATTACAGCACCAATCAAACACACACCAGCATCACACAACATCGCACAAACCAACACAAATCTCAGCGTAATAATACCTCGCACACCCCGAGCGTGATTACCTCCCCGCCCCGAAACAGCCAGTTGCTTCACACACACCCACTCTAATCACAACATCTCACTCGCGCAGCATGTAAACGGTAAGGTACCGTAAGGTAGAGAGCTACGGCAGTCAAATCACCCCTTGATCGCTTCCGTTCCGGAGGTTCTGGCCCTTGCTTTCTTTCCCTCTTATGCATTCTTAACGCTTGGTTGGGGAGATTGTTGCGCTCGGGAAGATGCCCGGGCGAGGATATTGGGTTACACCCTTTTATACCCGCGCCCTGCGCTCGGCGGCTGGAGCAGGTCAGGGGGGGAAGGGGATGAAACCTTGTTTCCCTTTGCAGCCGTTATTGTTATGACACGCATCCGAGTTGTTGGATTTCTTCAGGGAGGTGGGTACGTGGGGGGAAGCACATGATTTGGAGAGTATGTACCCCACGATCAGGTATGCATACGCGTAGTGGGTGGTGTCCGGGTTTTGGGGGGGAGGGGTTGTCTTGTGTGTTTTTATTTTTATTTTTTATAGTTCAGATATTCAGGGTGATATCGATTTGGGGGCTCTTATTTTTTGTGGGGGCTTTGTTTTGAGGAGGAGAAAGATACATTATGGTAGGTAGCCTAGTGTACAGAGGGGATGTCACATTAAATACATTAGTGGTAAAAGGCGTGATAACCTGCCGGCAGGAGAGAAGGTGGGATACAAGTTGGTCTGCAAGGGAAGGGAAACAAGAGGAGAAAATGGGGCCCAGATAAATAACACCGCAACCACAACTCCAAAGAGAAAGAATAGGAAAGGAATAGGAAGGATATAGAAAAGAAAAGAAATCAAATCAAATCTCGCGAACCAAATCCATCCATTCTCCTCCTCCAAATTTTACCGGGGACACACCATTACACCGGAAGCCAAACCGCTCATAAAATCCCACCAACCTATCTCTTGCGATCAGTGCGATCCTTTGCACGCATCCTCCCACGCTCATCCGTTGTATGTATTCCTGGAGCAACGTGCTTCCTAAATATCGTCCCTGGTGTGCCGGTTGTATTGCAAGAGAATGTAGAGCAATTGTTGGACCAGCAGGATTATGAGGGGAGTTTCTGGATGTAGCTACGGCCATAGATGACTCCGTCACAGATGATGAGAGCGTCTTGGTTGCGATGACATGCCCGAGAAGATATTCTTTGCTTCGACGGATGGTAAATATGCCAAAACACAGCTCTGGACAGACCTTAAGGCGATACGAAAACTGTACTTGCTAGTCAGCCAAGTGTAAAGTGTAGAGAGGTGGGCGGGGGGAAGAGGTAGTACTGTTTCCCGAGGACACCGCTCGCTGGAGATAAAGGCTGCTTCTTCCAGAGCAACACAGGCCTCAAGATCTGAAAGCATAAGGGTTCGAACATATATTCTCTCTTTCGTGAATTTATTTGTAGCTGATCGCGTCCGCCTCAGGTCCGAGAATCCCATTTTCGTTTGTGTATACCGGTATCTTTTGTGTGAGCAGCTGCGATGACGGTGTGCGAAATGAGCGTGGGAGGGAGCGATATCTTATCTGCTCCCATTTCCTGAGGGGCAGGCTGACTCGCGGCGATATATTATTGTGAAAGGCAGAAATTGCTTCTGGGGGATCGCCGCTGGGGTCTCTCCAAATGGCTGTAGGCAGCTGAAGAGGGTGGCGAAAATGGTGCCCGGAGGACTCTTTTTGTAACCTAAGGAAGCTGAAGGAATGAGTAGATAATGTCTCACACCCTTAACGGCGGCCGCAAAACTAATTTCCAGTGAGCACAAATGAAATACCTCACTCTGAAAAGCAGGCTGCCCGCCAAGGTCCCCTTGTCCAGGCGCGAGGAGAACCTAGGAAGCATACCAGTGCGAAGGTGGAGCGGTGAGAAATTCAAAGGCAGTATTGAGGCTCGGAGCAATGGGTTGAGGTAGGGCTGTCGTACCTATATTTACTTGTATCATACTCACCACGAGCAATGATAATAACAATAATAGGAGTGGAATGGGGAATAGGGTACGAGTACAGGGCTCTCTGGATGAATGTACTAACTAGTACAGTATGGTACTGGTAGGCTGCACTCGTACTGGCACAAGTAGGCATAGTAGGGATTAACATGTTGGCAACTATGATATCGACCTTGCTCGGCGGAAGGTCGCCGCATGGAATGAGATATTGTGCATGTGTCCACGTGGGACGATGCGCGAAACAACCCGGCGCCTCTCAGATCTGATGGAATACCGGTAAATCTGCCCAGAATCGTACCTACATTATTATACCCTGTATGCCTGAGTTTCAATCATACCGGTACGGTATGCAACTCATGATCCCGGTACCACAATGGGAACTTGGGGAGAGAGCAGTAGAGCTGCTTAAGCGTCCACATCGAAGGAAATAGCGATTCTGAATTCCCGAAATTCCATAAATTTTACTCGGGCATGTCCATCAAATGTGAAGCTGCCGGTACGGTAGGGGCGCCCGTTGACAGGCAACCGAATAGAGACAATTTTAATGCGGCCCATAAGAAAAAGACTTCGACTCACATGCGGATTGCGCTTTATCTTGTTCCTCGGGACTCGCGCGCGAACTTGCGGGTGTACAAGTACATACGAGTACGGTGCGATGACAGATTGCCACCTGCTCGAGTGCTCGAGTCCTGGTGTTGCAAGTCTGGATTCCCAATTCCAAGGATTGGTGCGGCTGACTGGCTACCGGTACTTTCTGCCAAGCTTACAGCACCGTATCATACTCGTACCAGTAAGTTACTCGTACCGTATCATTTCCAACTCTAACATCCAACACTGCAACTGGTGGCTGGGCTTTTGTTCTCGGGAAAGCCGCCATGGTTTAGACTATTTGTTTGGTGGAGTGTTGCGGGCCCCGTTGAATGAGTATCTTTTTCCTGATATTATGATATCATAATATTACGGTAGCCCAAATCCCGACCAATTTCTTTCGTGATACCTAAAATGTCCAATACCCTTAAATCGGGGTTAGAAACATAACCTAACTTGTACTCGTATACCGGTGGGTGTTCCCTCAGCAGTATTCAAATGGCCTACGGCCTAATCCCATAGTATGATATCCATGATATTATAGATGGAGCTCGAACCTTTTGAGGCTGGGCGTCTAATACCCGAGGTACAATTTCAACTCGAACTGCCAGGAAATACTAGGACTTCAGTGGTTCAGGAAGCTGTTATCGGGTCCGGGGAGTGATATCAGGTCGGAAGATTGGATAGTTTAAGACTCCGGGGCGTTCTCGAACGTTTCGCGCTCCCAGGCCCGCGATGTGTCCCAGAAGTCCCAAAAAGGTAACTATCCGGATATTTCTTTCGGCTTGGTCAGGCTTTGTCCGAGCCATGGTGAAGTTTGTAGTCTACTTTATCGGCTGCACAGGTGGACGCTCTGAACAGGAATGGGAAAGCTAGGTATTTTTCAAGTTTCCCCTGTCAACAATAGTACTTTGGTTGTTAAAAAACTCGCGAGAGCACCATCTCTAGGAATACGGTGCCGGAAGTGTAACTCTATGGCTGGGACTGTCCTGTGAGATTTGGGGAACTTTGGATATGCTAAATTAGCCTTGTATTTGAACGAGCTTACTTGTACTCGAGTACTCGCGAATCCAGGTGACAACTAAACTGTGGGGGACTTGACTAGGAGACACGATCTATGCCTCAGGTCAGTTTGCATTCGCCCAAGGGGCGGAAGGCTGTTTTTCTGTAACCTGTTCTCCAGCTCCGGCTGAAACTCACTTGATATGGTATGATATCATACCTATTCGAATAAGGTCCGTGTGATATTTTTTTGTTCATGCAGAATGATAAGGGTCAATGATCTTGTGGCATGAATTTGGGTGTTTGAGCACTTGACCACCGGTAGAATATAGTACAGCTTGTCCGAGGCCTAAGCAGGGGAAATCAAACCACAAGGGTTGGCAGTTGGGGTCTCCAGTTTGGATTCAACAGCTGCCGTATGGATACTACCGTAGCATGATACAGTATTTCTGGTCTGCTGTATCATACCCCTGTGCCAGTGGGACAGGGGAATGTCTGGATTGATGGCTTGTATGATAACGGGTTCGAAGGGGGGCTGTTTCGGGGCACGAACTGGTTGGTGGTGGTGGTGGTGGGAGTGGGGGTGGGGTCGTACTCGTACTGCTACCGGTGCGGTGGGAGAGGTTGCTTGAAGGGATAGGTACGAGTAGACTAACACTAACCCTTCTACCCCTTTTGCGTATTTATGATATGTAAGGTGCAGGAATAGTTATGCGAAGGTACGATGCATAAATCATGTATTCCGGATTATTGTAGACGAATTGCAACACAACTTCCGATAAATGCCTACGTTATGACGTTATCTTCCGTTTAAACTGAATGCCGCAATTGAGAATGGAATGATACGCTTTGTTATCTAGAAAGAATCCACTCAACTGGGAAAAAACCTATTCTATAAGGAAGGTCGGAGGCCGGCTGGTAATACAGTAAAAGGTTATCCCCTCAATAGGGGGAGTGATTTGGCGTACTGGGGTGGTGAAGACGATATACCCAGGCTTTAACAGTACTCGGGTACTCGAGCACGAGTACCATGGGACACTATATCATTTGCCCCGGGTCACCAATGCACATATCTGCTGCTGTTCCTTCTATCGTCCCTGAGAGGAATAACGACAAGGCAGATACCACATTCCCATTGCCTAGACAACCTACCAGTAGAGAGGACCGGGCACCTCCACGGAGGGGTCACTCCCCGTAGGATATTAGAGAATAGCCATTGCAATCCGTGAGTGCCTCGGAAACAGACTACATACCACGTGCACGAGTCGCGATTTGTACTTGCATAGGATGTTAAATTATGTACTGTACAGTACACGAGGAATTTTTCAAACCTTTCAATAGGAGTACCACCCTTGGCGCGGTTATAAGTTAGGTGGCGACAGAAGTGTATTGTGCTTGTTATGGTGGAGATACCGGTGTGGAGCTCTCGGTGGAATCCAAGACATTATCATCATCATTGTTGACGCTCAATTTACCACACCATTCTCTCCACCCCGCAAAAACGATAGAGGTTATCACCCTGTAATGTCTCACAGGGGGAGGCGACGTTGAGTTTATTGAGCCTACAGTACTCGTACGGTGCTCGTACTGTATCCTACCATAATAATAATATTATGATACATATTCCATGCATTCCTCCTACAGTATCATTCAACGCAAGTATACAGTCGCACCTCGCTATAATGGACCTCTTTGTATGAGAAACCTCGCCATTACGAATGAATCGTACGGGAATCAAGACCCCTGCTCCCATACAAACAGTACTCGCTATAAGGAATTCACTCCAAAACCTCGTTATAACGAACAAAAACCCCCCAACTCTTGGCGTTCTTTATAACGAGGTGCGACTGTATTGTGTTTGCGTGCGTGTGCGTGCGCGTGCGCGTGTGCGTGTGTAAAGTACGGTACTTGTACCAAATATGGAGCTGCATATATGCTGTACCTCTTCCCTACCGCTATATACGGTACAGTATCATGCGAATAATGTATGAATGATTGAATGAGTGTGTATTTGTTGTGGTGGGGCGCTTCTCTCTCTTTCCTCTTGGTGCTTCTCTCTCCCTCTATCATCTCCCCCACTATTCTCTTGTTGCCCAATCCCTATCCTTCCCCCTCCCTCCATTGTCCTGTCGTCTGTTCTGTTTGTGGCATCTGTTGCATTCCAGCCTGCTTGTACCGCGGACGGGTAAAACTCGAGTGTGTGGTATCTCACCCTCGCTCTTTGCCTCCCGCCTACACCCCTCCTTTTCCTTCCCCATCTTCCCTCCTCACGCCCGATCCCCACTCTTTTCCTTCGAGTGCCATCCCTTCCCTCTCGGTCCTGATACTTCCAAGTGCTTCCATTCCATCAGCATTCACCTTTGCTTCTCTGCGTATCGAGTTGCCACCCCCACCCCCCACTACGACAAACTTGAGAGCACAATTGTCTCCTTTGCTGATACGCTGAATTCCAAATCAACCCTTCAAAATGTAAGCAGCAAAACAAGCTTCTTCGTTTATTATCTTCTTAACGAGCTCAAGTTCATTTCTCCATGCCAAACGCTGACGACAAAAATTCTAATCATCGCTTTCTTACGGTAGGCGTCTCACCGTATCGTTCATCTCAACCTCTCAAATCATACAGCTCGATGTTCCATCCGATATGTCAACTGTGGATTTTAAGGCGCTGATTGCTGCAGAGATCCCCGCTGTCTCTTCCGTGGCCCAGCATCTCTATCACAATGGTCGGCTCCTCGCTGACTCTGCCAAAACTCTTGGAGAATACGGGGTTGCCGAGGGGGATATGATAGTCTTGCATACGCGGGGTAGTAGCAGCAGCAGCGGTTCTCCCGGAGCCGCATCTGGTCAACAGCAGCAACAGGCTGGGGCAATAAGGCGTTCATCAGGAGGCCCTTCCCAAGGCGCGGGTAGAGGTGCTCCATACGGGCGGCGACCCGCAGCAGCGGGCCCGCCATCTGCTCCGGGAGGCCAATCCGGCATGGACTCCGAGATGATTCGTTTGCAGGTTCTAGGGGACCCGAGGTTGATGAATGAGCTCAGGAACTCCCAGCCGGAGCTGGCCGCGGCAGCCAATGACCCAGAGAAGTTCGGAGAGGTCTTCCAATTAATGGAGCGACAAAGGGCCGAAGCTGAGAAGCAGAAGCAACGGGAAATTGTAAATCAAACCTTACTGATATGGGTCGTGAAGATGAAGTCACTGACGCAGAACACCGTCTTACAGCAAATGTTGAACGACGATCCATTTAACATAGACGCACAGAGGAAGATCGAGGAACTAATTAGGCAAGAGGCTGTTATGGAGAATCTACAAAATGCACTAGAGCATAATCCTGAAGGTAGCAAGCATCCACAATATTATCTCACATGCAGCCCTACTGACGTAAGAACCTTTCCTCGCGTAGCTTTTGGTCGTGTAACAATGTTGTACATCCCGGTTGAAGTAAACGGGACCAAAGTGAAAGCATTCGTCGATTCTGGAGCGCAAGAAACGATCATGTCACCTTCGTGTGCCGAGACTTGCGGCATCATGCGACTGGTCGACTCTCGGTTTGCGGGTATTGCTAGGGGTGTTGGGACAGCTAAAATCTTGGGCCGTGTTCACTGGGCTCAGATCAAGATCGGGAGTCTGTTCCTGGTCTGTTCGTTCACAGTCATGGAAGGCAAGGGTGTGGGCTTGCTTTTAGGGCTTGATATGCTCAAGAGGCATCAAGCTGTTCTTGACTTTAAGAAGGGTTGCCTAGTTATTCAAGATGAAGAGGTTCAATTTCTGGGGGAAAGCGAGATTCCTAAGCACGACGACGACCGCGGATTGGAGGACGAGCCGACTGCTGAAGGTTCTGATGGATCGAAAGTTGGAGGTAGAACTGGAGCCTCAATCGAACCGTCTATCACGTCTACGTCGGCTGGATTTGGGCCTCCATCAGGAGATAGCAGCGGAGCAGCGCCCGAGCAACTGGAGTCTCAACACTCCGCAGAAGCCATAAGCCAGTTGGAGGGACTGGGGTTTTCTAGGAGCCAAGCCTTGGCAGCTTTGAATGCTACTGGCGGAGATATAGATATGGCAGCTAGTTTGCTCTTCCAATGATCTTGGGCTCCAAAACCTGGAGTAGCTTTAGCCTACTTGATAATGGCTTTCTTCCTATCTTCTATTTCCTTTCTGCTCGATTTATTATATTGTTTGGGGGAGTGGTGGTGGGTGTTCAATAGAGGATAATCCAGCGACTATTTGGGGGATCTTAATTGATGGAGTGATAGGGGTAGATCAGCTATATTTAATGCCCGAAACGACCGAAAAAGTTCCCTAGCCGCTTTCCAGCGGTTCGTGAAAAGTCATCCAAATTTTGCTGATCTTTAAGTCCCGTCCCTTTTCATTCCGTGATTTTGTCCCTTTTCGAGACGAGCTCGGATGTTTCCCCATATAATCCCTCGTTTTCCACACCACATCGCCGTATCCTTTACGCTGGAACCGACGTCGAAGCCATGATCGCGATCCGCCTCACAATTCAAATTCAATCCTTAGCACCAGGCGAGAAAAAGCCCAAGGCAACAACAACCAAAAAGAAAGGCACGTAGCCAATGCTTGTGCTTTTAAGATTGACCTTTTCTAAAAACATTACACCATCTGTTATCCATTTTTTTTTTTTTAAAAAAAAAAGAAAATCAAACTTCAGCAATTTCACGAAGACGACGGATTGTCGATCTGGTGGCTGCAGCGGCAGGTGTACTGTATCCCCAAACGGCCCCCCATTAGCATTATTCCTGGGGCGCAAGGAAAGTAAGGGAACGCACGAAACGACCCAAGCCCCACCAGCGACGGTCTTCTTACAAGACCGGCATTTCCAGATTCCGACAGATGTGCGCTTCACGGTGGTCTTTCCACAAAAAGTGCAGGTGTATCTGGCGTGTTGGGTGATTTCCATCTTCTTGACTTGTTTGCGGAGGGAGGCACCGTATCTGTTGCAGCATTAATACCCAATTCAAAACTCCTCTTCCCGTATTCTCGCCGCAGTAGTCGCTATAAGGTGCTTGAGCAATAGGAGATGGAAAGGATTATTTATTCACCTGACACCGTATTTGCCGGTCACTATAACCATCATTCATTAGCTTTTCTTTCTTTAACCCTCCAACAGCCAAAAAAAATCAAAAATACGAGAAACAACATACCGCCAACCTTCTTCGTGCGCTTGGTCATGTTGTCGAATTTCTGTTGATAGAGTTGCTCGGGTGGGTAGTGAAGGTATCCGCCGGTCAGTCGGTCGTCGTGTTACTGAAGTCGGAGCGGTGTTGGAGCCTTCGTGTAAATCGGCAGACCAAGGAAGTTTCCCTGTGTGTGCTTGTGTGCGTTAGAAGAGTGAGATTAGGGCTTTGTTTAGCCCTAGTGAGCAGTCATTGAGCAATTGGAGGTTTAAATTCTTATTCCGGAGGGCTTGGCTCTGTCTAGCTTGGCTGCAACAGGGCTAGAGATAATAGCATTGTCTCTCCAGTCGCGTCAATCAGAGCTTCAACATCAACCGCTGATACTTATAGTGCAAGGGGAACTTCCGAGGACTATTCACTCCACCCTACTTTACATACCTACAACTACTCCATATAACTACTTTCACAGTCAAATCATCACCATCATGGCAAACGGGTACCCTTCACCCCTTCCCGTTCGACCCTCGTCTACTAGAAATCAAAGCAAATACTAACACGACCCATAGCTGGAGCATATTCGTCGGCCTCTTCGTTGTTATCGCACTCTCCGCCGTGGTGTGGGTGTTTGCTCCTAGGGGCGAGAATCAAACGTGCCCTCTTCCCTCCCCCTTCTCCTCCCCTTCACCCCGGTGCCCTGGTTAACTCAGGAATCCAGCATCTGGCGGAGCTCACTGATCCTTACGTTCGCTGCTTGCTACATTATGTGGGGTATGTGCCATCTTCCCCTCCCCTTGTTAGGATAGTAGGAATTGATGCGTACAGCGATTACCTTTATGGCACAATTACATCCCCTGGTCATGCCTAGGAGATCGGATTTGAGGCCGGAAGCGCACTCGGACCCGAGGTTTTTTTAAGGGCGGGTGAGAGCTGGGTAGATGTACGATAGAGGGATACACATGGCCCATGCAGGGGTGAGGGTATGATACATTTATGTGGTAGTGATGGGGGCAGGGGGTGGGGTGGAAAGGGATGGGTGCCGTGCCTTTAATGGGAATTTGATTGCTTTTGGGGGTTATTTTACTTTTCCGCCATTTGTGCGGGCCGACGGTGGAAAGTCCGTGGCGTAAGAGAGTGCTGTGGGAGAAGTAATTTTCGGAGCAAGGAGTTGTGATCAGATTCGCGGCCCGGCCCTGGAAGCTGAGGGGGCTTTGGGCGGTTCGGTGGACTTCCGGGTGGTAAGTTGTGTGACGCCGGGCATTCTCTGATGGTATCGATCTTACGCTACATGCCGGGTCGGCATCACATTGCCGCAACGGTAGCGTTTGTGTTTCTGTGTACCCGAGAGACATACCGGCCCGGACTTACTGTTCCTCCGCTTTAGGAGCAGTAACCTCTCTGTGCTGTGTCTGCCAAACACTTGATCCGGAGTATACAAACAATAGCAAACACTATGCATTTCTTCGAGGAGAATAAGGATATCTCATATCATGCCATCTCTCTAGCATGCATCACTCCTAGCCCGACAGGAGAATCCTGCGTGTCACTTCCGTCAGTCCCCATACAGCACCGTGTATGTTTCCCAAACCAAGAGGAGTTTACAGGTCCCCCCATACCAGCCCCGCATCATAGAATCTGACTGCACTAGTACTCGGGAGGATTCGATAGTACTTGAGCACAATTCTTCCGGGTTTCTGTGGAATATCTCGTGCATCCAGCGACACTGCATCGCCAGTCAAACGAAGGACCCATTCCTCCGTGAAGGCCTGGGAATGCCCATCCCCCAAATTCCGCGGCCGACCAAAACCCGCGTACTCACCGAAGCAATCGAACCCCGAAGCCACAAACAGTAAGCTAAACAGCCTCCTAACATCTCCCAATCGTAGTCGGTAGCTTCCCCATCGACAGATATATACCCCTCTGGAAGAGCGAGTGATTCACGGGCAAGGAGACTACTATCAAGTATCCCCCTGCGCCCCCCGTCCCCGTGACGCGGCACAAGTATCGAGGATGAAATTGCTCGTGGCGGTGGTATCGGCCACGGCAAGACGATTTTCGCTTCAGGGGGGAACTCGATTGGCATCATTAGCACGCTAGCTATGGAGCAGTACTGTGTTAGTTAAACTACGAGTGATCTGGTAAGGTGGGGTAGTTAAAACCATTTACATGTCATGAGTTTTCTCCAAACCGCAAGTCACTTGCTCACTTCGCATAACACTCGAAACATGGTTTGACAAATCCGTGATTCGATTATACTTGTAGCGAACAGGCCTTTAAGCCCACAGAAACCTCTTACTAACACACCCTCAAAACAGGGAACCCCTCCATATATTTTGTAGTCCCACAAACAATGTTCGATACCCGAACATTCAGCTTTTTATGTATGGATGGTGCGGTGCGCTGCTCATTCTCCTCGCCGGTCTTGTCTATGTCGGAACCTCCGAGGTTGATGTCATCCTTGCATTACTGAACCGGTAAGGGTCAAGACGGACTTTTGATTTTGGTAAGCACAGTACGGTACCGCAACTTCTTTTTTATTTACCCTCTGGAACTCCATTCTATTCCTAACAGGCTAGGTATATATATAAGGAAAAGAAAGGAAAAAGAAACCCAGAAACAGCCGGAAAAACATGGTTGGGGGGGGCTCCAAGTCACTTCTGCAGCTTCTTCTGGGGGGCCTCCGGTTGCTCGCGGGAGGGGGTTCCTTCCTCGCTGGCGAAGAAGGCGGGAAAGCGGAGTTGGATGTAATCCTTTAAGCTCTATATGACCAACTATACCTATTAGATTAACCAGATACAGGAGCTGAATGAGAA
This sequence comes from Tuber melanosporum, assembly GCF_000151645.1. NCBI lineage: Eukaryota > Fungi > Ascomycota > Pezizomycetes > Pezizales > Tuberaceae > Tuber > Tuber melanosporum. The sequence goes on from NW_003298788.1 coordinate 218,196, forward strand.
ACTAACCGACGAAGTTCCGAAGAACAGGAAGTGGAGTTGCCATTTCATTACTTTCTGGTCAGACTTAAGCTCGCTGAACTCCTTGTAGACCGCGGCATTTCTATCGGTGATCGATTTCCTGAGCTCATTGCCGAGTTCGGCGATGGATTTGATTACATCGACTTTGAAGGTGCCGTGGTCCTGCCATCATCGTCTTGGTTAATTGTCACTATGTATTTGGAAACGAAATCCGTACCTTGATAGAACCATCAATTTTGTCATCGAGTCTATTAATTCGGTCCTACTATACCATAGTTTGTAAGCTGAAGTTTAAATAATCAGTTTGAGGTATAGGGACTTACAAAAACACCGGACTGGCCACCGTGACCATTGTTTCCGGTGCCATCGTTTCCGGTGCCGTCGGGGATGAATTGATCGTGAAACCCCCTGAGCCTGATACGTCGATGGATGAGGGCAGGAGAAAGGATTTTTGTTTGGCGTGAGAGTCGGAACATAGTGTTTGATGATTGTTGTGAGTGGACTCGGATGGTTGGGTGGAAGATGGTTGACCTCGAAACCCAGGCTCTTAAAAGCTCAGTGGGTGTTACCAATCACTGCCAAGCCTACGGTGCAAAGTGTCTAAAAGCGGGTCCTCCGGTGGAACGGGGAATTCCGTTTCAACCGATTGGAGTTGAGCCCCGAGTTGCCAAGCCAACCTGAGTCGGGTGAAATGATACACCTACAGACACGGAACGTCTGGTCACGGAGCCAAACCCGGCTCCAAGAGTCTGTTCACGGCTTCAAGACGCTGCTTTGGGGCTGCCCGGAGCACCATCCAAGACCACTACGAGTGATAATATACAAGCTCCCCACTGGAGCGCGGAACATGCCGTTTCCAGCGCGAAGCTGGCAAGAACTATGATAGCCTATCACATTGCGACAGCAGGGGAGTCTGCGGAAACCCACCATCAACCAGGAAGGTATCATACCCCTATTCCTTTCCTCGCTGCATACAGACCGAGGTGTCATACCACGGTGCTGGTGTCATGCATGGTAATCAAGGGCCAAGTACGGTACAGTACGACACTCCCAAAGAGTAGGATCTCTCTGGAAAAAGGCTGGGTTGATGAGGGTCATGGGCGGCTGGAGTGTGTATTCGTTGATGGGTCGTGGATTTATTTTTCTTTTCTGAAGGAACAAGAAAATGGACTCGTGGGTAACTTGAGAGGCACCCAGATCCGTACGTAGCAACTCCCCCTTATATCCTCTTCTTTTCTTTGAGAGTAAGGCGGGTGAACATAGTACTGAAATAGATGCTCCACCAGGTGGACCGTCAGGGGGGGGATATCTGAACCGAGTGAGAATCCATGCATCCAGTGATTTATTTGGTTTATGATATCTAAAGTCTCGTTGGGTTCTCCGGGACTCGAATTTACTATGGGACACTTCTCTTTATTGTTGACTTTTTTTTTTACCCTAAGTCTCGGGGTTAATGTGGGAACCCTTGTGGTTGTCACTTCGGGGGGGGGGCAATTTGTAGGGCTTGATGGTGTCACTCATGGTCCGCGTGCACCACTCTTGACGTTTAAACCAAACATAGATTCCTAACTCAATTGGGACATCCAAAACTCAGCTAACCTCCCACCCTCAGAGTAAACCAAACATCTCAATCCCCCCTCGCCAGTCCATATGCAAAACTGGGCTAACGTAGTGTGGGTCTAGCAAAGCTCCCACTCATCCCCAGCATCAGGTGCATTCGTAGCGAACTGGGTCCCAGTGACAAACCCCTCCTCAGTAGACCACGTGACCCCAATACCATCGAATAGTTCCGAAAACCGCCAAGTCTCCTTAACCAATCCAACACTCAACTTCTGGCCCTCCGCACCCTTGGCCACATAATACCCGGCAGTGTCGCCAAGGCCGTCAACAGGCTCAATGGTAACTTTATCATTCCTGATAAGCACCCTCTCCTTGTCGTAGTCCACATCCTTGATGCGGAACTTGGTCCTGCGGGTGGTGGAAACAACGATCCTGCCGCTATCACGATACCAGTACAGGTCAGGCTGGCGACGGTTGCGGATATAAAAGTTCTTGCTGGAGATCCAGTCGGGGCCAATAGTGGGGTTGGAAAAGACAGGCCAGTTGCGGCCCGAGTCGGCGTCACCGAGGATGACGGACATGAGCTTGTAGTTGAATTCCGGGAGGGCGTTTTCGCGCTGAACGTAGATGATGGTCCACCACGGGTCCCCGTCGATCGTGTCGTAGTACCATAGTTGCGGGTTGACGCGCTGTAGCTTGCTATAGCGGTTGGCGCCGGCGGCGTTCTTGAGGGTTTGAAGGCCGCGGAAGAGCTCGTCGGCTGCCCAGCGGGACTCGAAGGTCAGGAGGTGACGGCCCCAGTCGGCACGTTTGGTGTCGGTTTCGCGGGCATATTTTATGTAGACATAGAAGATTCCTGACATTTTTGTCTTCGTTGGCTAGAGATATGGGTATGCGTACTCGTTGCGATATGATCGGATATTGGGGTTGAGCTTGAGATTGCTGCTGGGGAGGGATCTGATGTGACGGGGGGAGGAGGATTTATATAGACATCGTTTTCAGTGCAATAACTGCTCTCCGAGCAATGGAATTGCCAGCTGTAACCCGCAATCGCAATTACTCAATGGAACTGCTCCTCAAAATCCTTAAACTCACCTGAAAGCCCCCACGTCAGGACACCATGCGCAGGGAACCGAGTCGGCGAAATGCCCCGCGCGCGTATGCACCACTCCACATCCCACCTCCTCTCTTGATATTTCTAACATCCATCCTACACCCCTCCCCCCCAAACAAAATACCTGCCGGAATGGCAACCGAGCGTTCAGAGCCAATAGAGTACGACAAGAAGAAGCGGGATCCTCCCCTAATCTCCGGGATTGGAGAGGGTGTTTGTGCGGGTTAAAGAGCAATGCGCCAAACCAAGCTGAAGATCTGAATAACTGCCAGACACCTAGCTGAAGCACTGCAGCGCAGAGAGAGAGGATGTTATCTACCGGAAGTCGCGATCAAGAGTGGAGGGAAAGTGTGCTCGGGTTGACTGCAGAACATACCCTTTTGGGGAGGAATAAGGCCTTGTCGTGCGGTAGTGATACTATTGGATTGGCGCAGCATAGCAAAGAAACTCGAGAATCTACCGATACTGCACAAGTGCCCGGGGAAATACTTTTGCATTGTACGAGTCAGGGATGGTTAGCCATCAAAATATAACACCTGTCTTGTACGAAAACATCTCCCCTTGACACTCGTGCTCGGGGGTGGCCAAAACTCGGGCGCACTACCTGTGGCCATTGTTTAGGATTTATCTGGCATAGAAGGTTAGGATATGTCGGTGTTGCGATGCCCTCATGGGGGTGGGGTACGGTGGAAGTGGGCTAGCGGTGGCAGTTGTGATAGGGAGTCACGTGGGCGATTTTGGTAACGAAAAGGGCTACCAGTTACCCGGATCGAAAGGCAGGTTGAAGGGCTGCCAAGGCTAGGGATGGCGGGCCCGACTTATCCTTCAGTTACACCCAAATGCCTGCTTACCTTAAATCCCTTCCTTATCGATACACCGCAGACTATCAACAAGGATAACCCCCAGAGCAGCCTTGCTGACCGCCAGCAACCCGCCCCTCCCACCAACCCCAACACGGGGAGGTCCCTTGAAAGAAGTCATACTAACCCCAACATGCAGCAGGATCCTTGCTGCGATGTCTACTCGAGTACAAGTAGTTCGGAATATTCGTACAGTGCACAACCTGCGGGAAGACCTTATTCGAGTCTATATATGTTGTGCAGAAGTATCGGGCAGAGGGGCCATCAGAATGTCGCTCCCACGTGGAGTCCAGCTAGAGGAAGTCTTATGCCGCAACGGGACAAAACATCCTCCAGGACCATATACTCGTACTCGAGCAGAGATCGAGAATGGCAGAGTAACCACACAACTGCAGAAAACCCTGGGGGAGCGTATCCTTTCCTACCTTAGTCTTCTAGCCGCACGGCACATAAATCATCCCGGACTGTTTACACCTCCCAGGCGGCCTACACACTGCCAGTACAGCGGCACCTCCAGGGTCCGCATCATAAACTGGGATTCGTCGCACGGCATTAGCTAGCGAGAAACCAGCAGACGCTTTTACGTTAAAACCAGGGACCGAAGTGAAAACCTACGATTGCGTCGAATTGAGAGCCTAGAAAGGGTTGGCCCTGGCTATGGAGAGCGTTAGGATATGGCGTTTTATTGCGATTTTGAGAAAAAAGCAAGGATAAAAATCCCATTTGAACGCACCAGCGCCCACCGGTTCTCGCCGATCACTTGTAATGCGGTATTTTGGGGTTAGCTAATATTCGGTAATCGACGATTCAGGAGCGGCGCAGGGTAGGTGCGATAGCCGAATAAGCCTGTCAAGCCCATATGCCTAGACGGTATGATACTTGCAGGTCGTTGGTCACCAGCTGTCATCGGACCCCGCGACCGATAGCAGAGGGTGAGTGCATTATCACATGTAGTTGGGCATGCGGATCATAGTAAGCTACAGCAGTCCAGCCGGATGAAAGCTATAAGTCAATGTATTATCACGGTGGATATGGGAGCACTGTAAGTCAGCAATTCCGATCCCTCCATTGGAGAGTGCTCGGACCATTCTCTCCCGCGCACCAGCTTGGAATCAGGTGCAGAGTTCAGCTCTCACACCACGTGGATTGGGGCACAAAGAGTAGAGATTGAGAAGGTAAAGGATAAAAATGAAGAGATGTTATTGTGGTATCGGTAATACGGGAGAGATTCTGATGCTGGTGAGCTTAGGTGTTGCAGTTGCGGTGGAAGAGTGGGGGGAAGCAAACTCGGGAGGACTTGACGAGATTATGGGCAATGAGGCTAGCCATGATGGGAATGTTGCTATTCTTTCCAGCATGGCATCCCCGCGGCTACGGTTCACTACCCAAATCATTTGATATCACCCGTCCACAGCTGGGGTTTGAACAGAGCGTTCACACGGCGTATCACATGGAGCCGTGATTCCCAGTTCTGAAGTAGAACTATACAGCCTATGCTCTGGGGGAGAGAAGTGACCATGAAACCACAAATATTATTCATAGCATTCCTCTGTTCCCGACCATACCGGTATGGCCCTTGCGGTGAAAGTGCCGGCTTTTCCCCACATATGATAATCCCGCTGGGACAACATCCGTCCGGGGGACAACCCCACCCGCGATGGTGCTGCTATTACCAGAATTGGCTGACCGCTGACCCTGCCAACTGGTACCCACCAAAATGTAGGGAAAGTTGGCCACTAGCAAAAAGGATAAATATAGGTCCATAATCCGGGTGCCCATTCAGAATCAAGTTTTACAGAGTTGTGAGTTATCATCTTCCCGTATGATGGATGATACACATGGGCGAACAACTACTCACATCCTCCATATCCTCCACGCAGTTCCCCGATATCTTCAGTATCCCCTCCGAGCGTGGTATCCTGCCGTTTGCTGGCAGAAGCTAATATTGGCAATTCAAAACAAGAATACGGCGCATGTATCATGATTGCAGTATATATAAAAATGGGTTCGAGGGCTGTATCACTCCCTTGTAGAATCCGTTTTGTCCCAAGTCCGACAAGGTCGGGTCAGGAAAGTGGACAGCAGAGATTCCAAGACTTCGATGCTGTGCTAGCCCCGGCAACGCAAGTTCCCAAACACGTCCGACAATCTTACTTTGTCGAAACAGCGGTATAGGTCTCGCACCACCCGGTTCCTAGCCGGAGAAGGGATACGTGAACTCCCCCCGGGCTCCCCCATCCACTATCGCTTAATCCGTGACGACGTGCGTATAGCTGGCGTGAAGCAGAAACCGGGACTCCCCAACTCTATGCCCGATAATCTCTCATCACGGGAAATCACTCGTGTTATTAGCCATTGCCCTATTGATCCTATCTGTGCCAACACCTTGTGTAAAAAGGCTGTCCTCTCTTTCTTACAATAATCACTACCAGCTACTGAAGGCGGGGGGGCGAGGAGTATCATACGTAGAAGGCTTAGAAAAAGGTAGGGGCAAGGGGTCTGGCTAAAGGAGGGGAGGGGGAGGCTACAGAAGCATCGGGGTTGGTGACAGAACGAGTGCGGTGCTTACAGAGTGCAAGGAGAACTCGACATTAGGGCCCAGAGAGGAGTAGATTGCTGCTCTGCGAGAAAGATATTGTGGTGCAAGATATCATACCGTTTGTCAGCACCGCGATTTAAGTGCTGCCGCAATTCACCCACTTGTACGAGTGCTGTCTTATACGCCACTAGTTGTTTATGGTACTGTAATGCACATACTGCACTCGTACATTAGCTGTTGTGCGAAACGAATCGGTCAACTTAAGGCTCGGTATGCTCCGGGGGAGGGTTTGCGAAACTATTCTACAAGGCTTAGAGAAACAAGCGAATAGTTGCTAGTTCTGTGTCGGCAAGAAATTTTACGCCTTATGCCCTCAACCTCCACTATCGCCATGCTCCGCCACTCCTCAGAATCACAAAATTGACATGCGCAGCCACAAAGCCCCGTCTCCATTCGAACTTAATAATACATAATACGCCGAAGGTCTAGCAAGGCGACATCACGAAACTCTAATATCGAGAAGAGGAAAATATAATTTAAAAAAGGAAGAAAGGAAAAAAAGGAAAAAAAGGAAAAAGGAAAAAAATCAAAAAAATCCCCCTAGTATCATAGCAAGGGCTGGAAACATGGAATTTATGACATCACCTTTCTATCCAACCTACTTTGTGCGATGTATGAACGGGTGCTTGAGTGCTTCGACAGGAGTGCAACGTCGCTCAGGATTAAGGTTTAGGCACCGGTCCAACAAATCAATGAATCCATTCAATTCTTTCAACTCCGTATCCGTCATTCCAGGCGATGCTGCAGCTAGGAGCCTTGTTTTCAGTTCCCTGATAGGCTTGTTGAAGGCAAGCGTCTTGGTGATATCCTATACGGGCAGAAATTTTAGTAGGGCTTGGGAGGAGATATCAAATGAGTTGCCATTTACCTTTCCCGTGATCTTATCATTCTCCACACTCCTGAAATTAAGCATATCATCAAAGTGCAAACCTGTGAATTTTCCCTTACGAAGCACCTTTTGTGGGAATTTTCCACGGCACTCCATGATCGAACGCAGCATCTGGTTATTGGTGCGGCCAGTGAATAAAATCTTTCCAGTGTATAGTTCGTAGAGAGTGCACCCAATGGACCACATGTCGATAGCAAAGTCATAGGGAATACCTAGAACTATAGAAAGTATCAGCATCGAGGAAATTTAATGAGGACAAAAATTACTTACTAATTTCGGGTGCTCTGTAGAACCTACTCACGAGGTAAGGAGTAATCTCGTTTTCAGAAGCATCGGATGCAGAACCAAGATCGCAAATCTTGAGCATATTGCAGTTTTCATTTGCCTAGCACCAAGAATTAGCACGGCAATAACGTGGACACCCCGCGCTGGACCCCACCAAAACATTGTCCGGCTTCAGGTCTGCATGCAATATATTGCACTTCCGCAAGAGCGATAAACCGAGAAACAATTGCTGAGCATATGAACGAACTGCCATTAGACTAATACCCTCACTTCGTCCGTATCTCTTGAGCACTTCACGTAGATTAATGCTAAATCAAGTTAGTAAGGAATAGGAAATCGGGGCACAATTGGAAATACCTTAAGTTTTCAAAAACGATACAGAGATGGCCCTTGTGCTCAAAGCATCTCTCTAACCTAACCAAATGTTTTTTATCATCTGGATCTGCTTCGATCAATTTCCTCAATATATCAATTTCCTTCAACCCAGCCTTTTTCCTGCGATGCTATTAGCGCTATAAATAAAACAACTAAAATAAAAACATAAAAAACGTACATCGTCTCATTATTTCTAATGATCTTGATAGCAACCAGCTTCTGAGTTGTCAAATCCAGGGCTCGTACTACACCTGAGAACATTCCTCTGCCAAGATTTGTCTGTACCCGGTAGCGGCCATCAAGGAGCTCAGCAGGTATAACGCGGTAATACCCATCGGGATCGTCCCAGTTATCTAAGAGGCTAGCATCCAGTTGCTTCGCGTCAGAAACAATGGGGTGAGTCTTGTCAGTCTGACTTTCAACCTTCTTTGCTTTTGGCATCGGCCCCGCAAACATATCATCGTCGTCACCTTCGGCAAACATGTCAAAATCATCATCATCCTCCTTCTTTGTAGGCTCCTGCTGCGGTTCTTGCTTTGGTAAACTTGCCGGTGTCTGCCCATCCCTCACAACGACTTTGGTCACATCGTATGCACTAGAGGGCGCCTCATGATCGTGAATACGCTGCTCGTACCGTTTGTTATCCTCCTGCATATCAACCGTTGGGTCGTAATCTGCTGCCGAGGGCCCCTCATCCTCAGCAATTGCCATCGCCGTAGAACCTGCATTGATTATAGTTGCACCATTCTTTGATATGTTGAAGGTACCAGCCGGAGAGTCTTCACGCGAAGAATCAGGAGGCGCAGGGGATGCTACAGCTAGAAAGAGGTTAAGCAATCAATAGAGCTAAGAGATGGGGTGTCAGAGCCAACCTGGAGTAGCCTCCCCCTCTGACATTCCTGGTGAGTTCGGGTTTGATCCAGCGATCGCTAGCGCCGATACAAGAAGTGGTGTAGCTTGCCCCTTATACTTAGCCTTGATTGCCTCCCTCTTCTTACGCCGCTCTTCAATAAGCTTAGCCTCATCAACTGGCTCCTCAATCTCCATTTCTTCCGGCGGTGGTTTAAGCGGAGCCTTCTCGGTGGGCGGGTTTCTATCATCCCCCAAGATTTCAGCTTTGGGAGAAAACCCAATGCTCTTGGAGGTTTGAGCGGACCTTCCGCTATCCCCATTCTGAGAGGTACGGTAACTAAAGGACTGTTTATTCCCACTCCCCTGATCTGACTGTTTGTTGTAGCATTCAGTATCTCGTTTTGATAATTCAGACGGAACTGGGATATCTCCTTGTTCGCTCACTGATTGCTCCTGGGAGCGTCTGCGGCTGTCGTTTCTACCCCTGTCCCGTTCCCTCTCTCTGTCAACGAACCTGTTACCACCATCACGTCTGCTATCGTCAAAATATCCACGCCTACCGCCTTTCCCATCTCCTCTAGGCCCCCGTGGGGGCGAACGACTGCGCGTACGAGATCGCTTAGTATCATGGTAGTACCTGTCCTCATGGTCGAAAGGTTTGGGAGGATCTCTAGGCTCGGAGCGGTCGATATCGGCATACGAAACCCTAGGGCGCCTCCCGATATTGACGTCACCATTTGCTTCGTAGTGGACCCTGTGCTGTCGGGGATCGGGGCCCCGTTCGTGGCTTCGTCGTCTTTTCTCACCACGCATGTTTTCCCCGTTCCCAGGTCGACGGATGTGGTCTCTAGGGTCAAAGTGATCATGGCGAAATGGAGGGTAGGTGTCACCGTTACCGCCGCGGTAATTGTTGATGGCGGGAGATCTCGAGCCTCTGTTTCTACTTGAAAGACGGTCAACCCTGGGGCCAGTAACGGAAGGCAGCGATGGAGGTGCCTTCTCTACTTCTGTTTCGAAAATTTCACCCTCCTCGTCAAATGACTCGCTTGGTGAATTCATGGTGCACAAACGTCTATCTTCTAAGTATCTCTGTAGACACGAATTTCTTTCGTTGAAGAAAGTATTAGCCTCGCGTTTCTTTGGAGAGTGAGGCGTTTGTTTGGTAGAAGTCCAACCGGGATTCAGTTCCGTAGTACAGCTTTAGCTGATTGTCCGGTCGATTGAGCGTAGAAGTAATCGAGGGAAAGTGGGCGGGTAGAGAGCATATATAGACGCTCTCTATATGAACGACAGGGAGCAAAGCGTATGAACTAGAAAGGGGTGGGAGTTTAAAGGTTGTGCTAGCAAGACACAGGGGGGGAGGTTGAAGAGGAAGGAGAGGAAGGAGAGGAAGAGAAGCAAAGAGGAGGAGAGGTGAGGATGATGAAAGTAAGGATAAGCGTCGTGGAGAAGATCGTGTGGGGTTAGGGTTGTCCAACTTAGTTGTTTGGTTCGTGATGAACCTTGAGCTGTACGCGTAAAGTCTGTCACTAACAGAAGAGCGACCCAAGTTCCTCCGGACCACCATTTCAATTGCGTGGTACCTGTAAAATAGTCTACCGATACTACAATAAGAAACACACACAATCACGCCATGAACCTGGCATCTCAGGATATCATTAATGGTAAATAAATTGATTTTCAATGAGATTCACCGAAATATCCCTTGCACTGCAGTACCGGTACTAGTACCGCACTGTACTAGTACATACTCGTACCAGTACGAGTACCGTACTCGAGTGACAATCACGAAATGCTTATTCCTTGATTGCGGGAGTGTGCATCACCTAAAAATACCGGTACGTGATCTGATAATCTAACTTTGTCACAGCATTATCTTATCGCAATCTTTCTCATCTATCTTGGCGAAACAGCCTTATCTAAAATTTATCACTTGTCGCTACAAAAATTTCTGGTATGATAATATTATTATGATACATATGATATCACGTTCCATCATCCATAACTCACTGCGAATTCCCCATACCGAACGAGATGCCCTCCCTTCCGCCTGCGTCACCCGTAAAAGGCCACACTAGGGCTTCATCAACTGATGAACGACGAGGTCAGTATGATACTCGACTTCCTCTCCAACCGTAGCTCCTAATCCCCGTAGTTTCTGTCCCCCGTCGACGAACAAAAGGCCCCTTAGACCTCGGAGAGTAAGCTATCCGCCCGCCCCTCACCAAGCAAGGCAAATAGAGCTTCCCCTGCTCTTTACTATTTGGCAGGAGAGCTAATAGATACCCTCTCAGCCCCCCATTCAAGGACCACCCGGCCCCCACTTCCGTCGCAGCAACCACAACCTCCCCACCCTCCTCTCCGACGACTCCCAAACAACGAATGTCCGCCGGCCTCTTTGACATGCACCCGCCCGCTATATCACGGGACTTTACCTACCTCCTCCACCCCCAGAACTTCCACCCGCTTCCTCAGCACACCATCCCCGCCGCCTTCCGCGCACCAGCCCACCAGCCCACAGCATCCACCCCCCTCCACACGCTCCTGTCAACGGGACACTTTCGTGCGGCAGCCATAACTGCCGCTAACCGGCTCACAAATTCCACCTCCCCGACTCCGCTTACCATAGAGGAGATATTCAAGCTCTGGTACATCCGACTGAGCAGTCTCATGCTCATTGGGAGCACCTCCACCGCAGCACAGGAAATAAAAGTGTTCTCAGACCTGGGTTCCAACTTCTACCGGGATGCACGGGGTGGGCACTTGGTCCCCTGGGAGCTCCGCGTTCTTGCAGTCCGCTTGCAGGCCATCGGGGTAAGCGACTGGCGTCGGAGCATAGCGCTTTATTATGAGCTAGCCCGTGAGGCCCGCGGCGAGGTACTGAAGCGCGAGGCGAAACCCGACTCCCCGGAACACAATGCCGAAGGGGCCTCCCTCTGGAGGGGTCGTCTCTGCGACTTGGGAATTCGTGTCGCCAGCGCGCTGGTGGAAATGGGTGACTTGGCGGCTGCCTCTCGACATCTGGAAGGACTTCGAGCGAGTGTCGATGACCACGAACTCAAAGTAGTATTATGTCTACTGTATGTGCGCATCGGGAACCTGGCGGCTGCAAAGAAGGTTCTCCCGGCGGTGGGCGGGGAGGATATACGCGAGGGGGTTCTCTGCGCGTTGATACTCATGGGCGAGGCGAAGTGGGCGGAGGCTGCCGCTGCGTGGAAGGAGATTTCCGATACGAAGAGAATCGAGGAGGGCGGGGACATGGCGAGTAATAATTTGGCAGTCTGTTTACTGTATATGGGGGATCTGAAGGAGGTGGCCGTTTCCCTTCTTGACAATTCACCATCTCGTGCTGATGGGATACTTATAGGCCCGAAGAGTCCTCGAGTCCCTAATCGATGGCGGAACCTCTTTCACTGGTCTAACCTTCAACCTCTCAACAATCTACGAACTCTGTAGCGACAATTCAAAAGTACTAAAAGCAGGTCTAGCAGAGAGGGTAGCAGCCCAAGGAAAAGAAATGACGGGTTCTAGTTTCAAAATGTAAACGGTAACAGTTGATTACAGTCACGCGCATTGCTATTCTAGAATACCCGGCACCATGGGGGAAAACTACATTTATTTTATTGTCGCATCATCGGACACAGTGACCGTTTATCTTAATTGTTACATACAAGGAATGGTGAACGGGCTGCATTTTCAGAAGTCAAGCTTCTCGCTTTCGCACAGGTCATAAGTTACATGATATCCTCGGTAGGGAAGTCATTCAAGACATGTTTTATATGAAATCATGAACAAGGACAAAGGAACGACGTAAGGAAATCGAGATGTAGTGGTATTTGAACTAAGAAAAAAGATGGAGAAAATAGGAAAGTGCGGGAGAAGGAATAGCCAAGGAATCACACCGCTAAGTGCCCAAACGCTGAAGTGGAAGGAGGGAGAGAGGAAAAGAGACCAAACGAGCGCTCTGTTGGTGGTGTAAGAAAAAGGAGATCGTACGTACTTTTTGGTTGGTTTTAACCTCACTTGGTAACAAACGCTGTGGGAATGAGAATACATTCCACAAAAGGCAGCAAATCCCGGAGCCGACGAGCCAAGCTAGCAGTTTTGAAGATAGTTGCTAGGGACTAGACCAGGTCTTCCCTGAATGCCTACTATCTCTGCCTCCCACCATCCGTCATCCTGCTGTCTCAAAACTGCGACGATATCTCCCTTGGCAAAGCTAAGTTCTTCCGGGATAGCTGCCTGGTAAACATACATGGCTCTCGCTGTTTTTCAATATGGGGTCAGCCCTTTCTGTTATGTAAATTATAATGATGCGCGGGTCATTGCGTAACTTACCATAATGTAGGATTGGTCTGCCATCGCGGCTGTATTGCCTACTGGTGTCGGCAACACTCTTGCTCCTAGGACGGGTAATTTGTCCTCCTCCTCCTTGATAGGTTGCGACTACACCCACCTGGCTGCCATTGTCGCCATTGTAATAGCTATGCCTGGAGCTCTGGCCATCATAACTGCCCCGAACACTACCCGCCTGACTTCTGCCTCTGGATCCATAGCTGTCATGTCTGCTATGGTGACTGGGCGCAGGAGAATGGGATCTATAATTATTCAAAGCAACCTCTTGCCCGGATGGCAGTGGTGAAGGAGAACGCTGTGAATAAGCTGTGTACTGGCCCCTATTTGTGTTGGAGATGTCGGGACGGGATTGTGTGTAAGGATTGGGGGACGCCGAACGATTATATGTAATTGGCTGAGGGGAGCTGCTGCGATGCCTATCATCACCATAAAGCTGTGGGCGGGGGCTAACACTTCTGTTAGGAATTGGGCTGGCCGCTCTGTGGTCTTGCTGGTTATTGGATACCTCGCGAGAGCTTTGTCTAGATTGTGCGCGTAGATTTTCCATTGTTCTGGCTCTTTGTCGCCCAGACCCGGTCCTACTTGGCGCTTCTTCCATAGCCACAGGCATCTGGGGGCCGTCGAGCATATGGTCCCGTTGGTTAATGTATCTTTGGGTAGTTTCCTGCATCTGTTGAGATGTGAAGGCGGGTGGCGGGAGACCTAGAGCGCTAGTCTTGGGGGCGTAATTTGGTGGCGGGGTCCCTCGCTGCGCTGCGTTTATAGCCGAGTTCGGTCCAGGAGCCGGTGTCGCCGAAGGGGCAGGTGTTGCTAACCCAAAGAACCGATCTGCAGTATTCCTTGGTGGGGCGGACCCTTTTGTCACGCCCTTGAGCTCCGCTAGCGCCTGAGCTATAGGATCCAAAGCCAACTCATCCTCCTCCGGAGCTTTCCTAGGTAGACCCCCTTTGTCATTCTCCGGCGCTGCTACGTCAAATACATTCCCACCGACATTAAGTGCAAGACTAGCCCTTGGGTCTATTGGTTCGGGGCTATCGTGTTCACCATCAAGCCTTTGCTGCGTTTGACGCTGCCGTCTATTTGCGGAGCCACTCTCGTATCCTTGCTGATGCCTGGAACTCGTTGAAGGCGAGTTGCTCTGTGGGGCTGGGGACCAAGTGCTGCGATTTCTCAACGACGGCGGGGGCCTAACAGGTGATTCTGGTTGTTGTTGAGCCTCCATACGACGCTGTTCTTGAAGCGCCATATGCTGTTGTTGCTGCTGCTGTTGCAGCTGGAGTTGATGCCGCTGCTCTTTCTCGCTCTTGCTCTTCCTTCTGAATGGCCCTCCATTGCTGAAAAAACCGCTCTTCCGTTTCCCGACAAGTTTCTCCTCTTCTCTATGTACTGGCTGCTGTTTCACTGGAGACCGTTGACCCCCGCCCCTGGCAACTAATGGGGCCTCACTCCCACTGGAAATGGAGGTTGGATTAGAGCAATCACTTCCGGAAGCATGGCTGCTGGGAGGGCGCGCGATAGGGCTGCCGCCCGAACCACTATCAGAAATCATATTTCCAGGACGACAATACATAGTCATCCCATCAAGAGGATATTCATTGTGAGGCGCGTTCTGAGCGGCTTGCCTTTCCCTCTCATATCTCTGTGACCTTGATGGTGTTGAAGTGCTGCTGCATTGCTGGTACTGGCTATCGCGGCGAGACCTTGAGCCAGGAGTAATATTACCCGCAATTTCTCGGTTGGCGGGGGGAGTCTGTGGTTCCTTGTTTCTCAAGTGATCACGACCAGAGCGGCGGTCGTGTCCGCGACGCCCGTGATCACGACTCACTTGATCCTGCGACTCATACTCAACTCTTTCCGGTTCACGACGTGCACTATCACGAGATCCAGTGTTTGGAGCTTGCTCTGGTTCTTGTTCAGCCTGAGATGAGGAGCTTGTAGAGGGGTTTGGTGAAGCAGATCTAAATGTTGGGTTTCCTGTGCGGGGGAATTGTGCTACACTATAATTTTCTTCCTGGGTCTCCGAGGCTCCGTCATCCGATAAGTCCCCTCGACAAAAATTGATATATTTGGGTGCATCTAAGAAAAGGTCAATGATATAACAGCGTGGAACGAAATAGCAGCAGCTACCTGGGATGTCTTGGCCTGTCCCACGATCCAGTATAAATGATGTAATATCCTTCTCCACTTCGCAATCTTCCAAGGACACTCGAACCTTCTCGCAAGACTTTTCGGAGGTTAGGCCTGCGCAATACAAAAGCCATATATTCCACTCACCTGGTCATCGTCAACACAGACAGTGGAGGCAAGGTTGGCAAAAGCCCATAGACTAGCCTTTAAAAAGTCGATTCTTTCTTCCTCCAAATCTTGAAATTTCTGTGAAAGGTGTCAGCAAGATCATTACCCACCCACGGGAAGGTTGACTGAGCGTACGTCGCAAGCTTGTTTCCACTCTTTATTCCACCTAGCAGTGGTGTCTTCCAATGCCTTGATCGCCTCCTGATACTCGGCATTTGAGGTGACCAAGGCGGCCTGTGTTTTCTCTAGCCTAGCCTTATTCTTACGTTCTTCCTGTCCCATCACCATATGCCCCTGAGCAAGATAGCCCTTAATTTTCAAGCAATCTTGTTCGTAGCGATCTCGAGTCTAATATGCGCCCCCAGCCTCATTAGTACCATGCCCCTTTCCTTCATGGCACTAAGGCGGAAAATACCTTATTCACTTGGTTGGTTTGCTTCGATTTCAACTGAAGGATTTTCTCGCAAGTTCCCTGAACAATTCTCCTTCGCTCTCGCCAAGCTCCCGAATAATCCGTCAGAGGTTGTTCCAACTCTGTTTTCATCTTGTTAGCAGTGGTTTGGTGGGCCTTTCCCATAGACTCGACTTCTGCTCTGAGCACATCCATAGAAATCTTGAGTGTTCCTGTCTCAACAGAGCCAAGAGGTTTCTTTGAGAGTGCCAAAAGCTTCCTGGCAAATTCATCCTCAATCGCCGCTCGTGCTATTTAGTAATTAAACCAATCAGCCAATACCCTTATGAAGGTTCGAATTTATAAGCAGCTACCGGCATAAAAAGCTTTTAACTCTTCGCATGTAGTCTTTGCGTCATGCATGCGCTGCAGGAGAGGGCCAACGCCAGCATCATCCTTTCCCCAGAAATTGTTCGCAACTATTTCATGACATTAGACATGTGACCTCCAAATACCGGTACAGGTGAGGGACCAATGAGGGGGGATTGAAATGGGATGAATACATACAAGATAGCGAGACAGATGGTTCAGACATGTCCGAGGACATAAGCTGTCGCTGTAATCGTGTCATAGCGTATTAGGAGGGTTCGTAGGGGTCGTGAGGATCGTAAAGTGAGTGTGGAATGAAGCAAGGAGGCAGCGAGAACGCCTACAAAGGGCAAACGGCAATTGCTGCAACTCTAGGGACACGCACTATCGCTAGCTATCACTTCTTAGGGTGAGAATCAGAAGCGGGAGTGGAGAAGGGGGGGCCCGTATGTGGATGTCAGGCTGTAGATAAAGCTGTGGATGGTGTGTACGGGGAGATGTCGGCTTGTAGAGCACGGTTGCCATGGAGACAGGCTATGTAAAGAAAAAAGGCCGAAAAACTTACCCATAATACTGTACTCGTACTTGATAATACAACAAGCCCTGTCGCCAAGACGGGTAAGCGCGCATAATACTGTGCGACTATCATACTTGCGGTACAACGGTAGGGTATTTGGTCATGGTAAAGTGGCGGGGATAGTGAACGCTCGTTTGGACAAGGTGTTGGCACAGCGACACAAGCGGAGGCCGACCGAATGGGTGCATTGTCAAGGAGGATTTATTGGTGTTGTTTGCGCTAGTGTACCATTAGAATTAAGCTGATATCTGTTACTGTCCCATGACCAAATGCCTCACCCCTGTACTAATACGGTAATACCAGTACTCAAGTACTCGTACCGGTATGATACTTTATGGTCGATTGGGCTGTTGTTCAAAGGGTTTGTTATATACTTGTAGCTCGCCCCCCCTTCCCTTGCGGCCCGCAGTTATCACACAAGCGGATCCGCTACCGTAGTGGCTGCCGCAGGCTCTCTGGTGCTATCCTACTCGTACACCTGTCCCATACCAGTACTAGTATTCTTCAACACTTCCTCACAAGGAGGAAGCCTTCACAGGTGCAGTTGTGCCGGTATTCGAAAGAGTTAAAAAGTTGGCAACCATTAAGGGGTAATTCGGATACCGGTGAAGGCCAACAGGAATCCAGGGAACCTCTCCTTCTTCTCCACATTACCCTAGCTGAGATACAACGTATTGGAGGTTCACTGGTTGATTAAGTCATGATATTTTGGACTACCTGCCTCACCTACCTCAATCAATATCCTACCCCCCCCCAATTTTTTTATCTTACATCTACTCATACCAAACGACTTACTGCTCAACTCTTGCTTTTGTGGCAGGTTAAAAGCACCAGCAAGCATTCCTAGAAGAAA
Organism: Tuber melanosporum; assembly: GCF_000151645.1. NCBI lineage: Eukaryota > Fungi > Ascomycota > Pezizomycetes > Pezizales > Tuberaceae > Tuber > Tuber melanosporum. Next base: position 235,589 of record NW_003298788.1, read on the forward strand.
CAGTGCTTACGCAATATGGATGACCATTTTGAAAATCTCGCCGGTAGATTATCGATGAAGCATGCATAAAATTTTGCAGAGACGTTGTTGCGGGTTGGCCTGTCCAAATCTGCATCACCGCGCAGTGCTCAAGCCGCGGGTGAAGAAGAGCCTTTGTCATTTTGGGCCTGAGTTCACCCGGAACGAGCACTGCCATTATTTGTGACGGATGGTGGTCTTCCTCTCTGAATGTTCCACTTGAGAACGCATGCCGGTGCTTAACCTCGATAATGCAGTCGTTGTTTTTCTCTTCTCCTTGATTTTGGGCTTATTAAGCGATATCTCAACAATCCATTAAATTCTACCACTGCTGGTATCATACATAGACTAGATACCGTGAATTGAGTCGAGTGGTGGCGATGGTCGCCACTGCGCCACAGGCGGTGGCTCGCCTCCTTCTAGAGTGGACAAGAGGGCATTGTACCGACCGCTTGTAGGCCTTGGATACTGGTACTCGTAGGCTACCGGTGCTCGTAAGTGCGTGTCTAAAGTCCTCGCACAATCAAGCCCTGAGCCTACCATAGAGTGAGGGTGAGTAGACAAGTATACGTTCTACATACACTTTGTGTCGGGGCGTGATCAAAAGTATTGTCTGCTAAGAAACGGAGAGAGAGCCCTTTCCGCTCCATCAGCAGCCATCACACACTTCACCAAGATACGGTACGATATCCTAAGTAACTGCTTTTCTCTTCTTTCTTCTCCTCTTCCTCCTCCTCCTTCTGCTTTACATCGATTAAAGTACCCAAACGTACTATCTTGAAACCCGTTTTCTTATCCCCCTATTCCCCGATCTTCTCCTCCCCATCCCCATACACACATCCTGCATACCCTCCGCCGTCTGTACTTCCCGCGCTTTGCTTTTACCCTGATACAAACTTTCGCGTCTTGGACCTTGCCCACCACCTATCCCTACTTTATCACCGATTGCCATAGCTACATTTACATTTAATTCTCATTTTTTTACCCCTAGCTACTACCCCTACCGTACTTGCCCTAAGGCACGACCTTTGTGCTTGAGCTTTGAATAAGGGCTTCTATATATTTTTCAACCGTACGGTAGGAACCATCACGCCGGCGTCCCCTCCCAAACACTTTTCGCCGCATCCTGCCGACTGTAACTTGCTTAACACCACTCTTCGTCCAGAGCCTTTCCCTCCGCACACATCCTTCCACCACCTCTCCCCCCTTCCATTTTAACGCATTCCTCCTCTCCTTCCTCCCACCCCCCCCCTCCCCCGCCTCCCACGCACCCCGAAAAAGAATGAGTAGCGGTCCCTGTCGCCAATAGAATGACAGCGCAGAACAGCTCGACACCTTCAAATAATACCACTTCTGATATCCATAATTACCCGCACCAGAAACCTCCATCCGTATCCGATCACGCCTCTCTCGGTGCCATTCCTCATTCTCTCTCTTCCTCATCGCAGTATCGGAGCCTCCATCTGCCAAGCAACTCCGATCTACATCAGCCCTTTTCGACCTCTGCCTTCGGCCAGACTACTCACGCTACTTCACAGAACCTCCCCGTCTCTGGAATTCCTGATTCAAGAAGCACCACCGCCGTCCCGTCGTCTTCCCAGCAACTGCAGCAGCCTTCCCAGCTACCGTCTTCTTCCTCCATAACGCTACCCTCCGAATTTATAGGCTCGACGGCGAAGCCCCCTGAAGGCGGTGGTGGGACCGGGAGTGCGGGGTCATTGCGTTTGGTGAAATTAGGCCTTGCGCACCTCAGCCTATTGATAAGTACTTTGACTGAGAGTAACTACGAGAACAAGCGTAAGGAGATTCGAGAGGTGAGCTTTCGATATCCTTGCTTGAAGGCTTGCCCTTTTGGACGGCTCCATGTTGTGTTATGCTGCCTGAATATCCTCGCACATTATTCATAACACCCTCCCATTTTTCCCCCCCAATTGCTAACATTAGGCACTGCTACTTCAGCTCCTCAACGTCAGCATGGAGATCAATAATAGGACCATGCGGAAGCTCATATCCAATAACTACTCATACATTATGTCGTCAACCAGTAGCCGGTCGTCACCCAATCCTAATCATCGACTCTTGACAGAGACGATTAAAGAGATTGCGAGTTCACCGCAAGACGCGAAGGAAAAATTTGCGGATGTGATTGCCGGAATGGCTAACGATGGTGAGATGGCGAGGGATTTTGATTTGGCAGTATTTCTCAGTCATTTTGGGCTGGACAGCCTGCAGAAATGCATATTGGCGGTGGGCTTAAAGCAGAGTCAGAGGCACGATCTCCGCAACAAGGGTATCAATCTTATTTATTCCGCCCCTACAGAGATAAGATTGCTGACCATCTGCGTCAAAGCTTATGAGATCATTCACAAGTCATTCAGGTCAATGTTAGAGATTCTGGCTAACCCCTCCAGACATCCTGAATTGAAGCCGGAGGGGATTGCGTTTTTCATCGACCAAATACTAGGAGAGCCGGTATACCCATTCGCTGATAATCTCAAACGACTGGAAATTTCGTACGCTGCGAGGTCACGCTACAAAAACATGCAATTACCACCCGAAATCCTCCATGTCACCGAGTCAATCGAGAAGCTGCGGCAGCAAGAGTCGCTGGTCCATATATTCTCCGTACTGGGGCCAGAGAGTACAAGCTCGCTGGAAAATTGTAGGGAGGTTCTCAAGCGGAAGTGGAAGGTTCAGATTTCGGAAAGTGAGATGACAGACATGCTGGTTCTGATGGCCACGGCAAGAAATCCTATCGAGTGGCATGCAGATTTTTTCGTGCGAGCTCTTCAGCATGAGAACCTACCTCAATCCTTTAATTGGGAGCGTGTAGTTGAGGGTTTGGATAGAGAGGACTTTGTCTTGGAAGGAACAGAAGGGTTGCATGTTATTCTCACCGCTTTGCAGCATGGAAACACCGATCCCGACTTTCCTATCCATAAGCTTTGGGGTGGTAGATGGAAGCATCCGCGGTCACAGTGGTCTGTTCTCAAGGGGTATATCAAAGCAGACAATCTGGACGTCAAGAGGATTCCTGGCATCCGAAAGGTGTTCTCTTCAGCTGATTTCCTATCTTCCAATAGTAGCCTCAAGCTTATGGTTGCTACCTTCGAAACACATAAGCTGATATCCCTTGATGCTGTGGATGCTCTTTTCCATCTTGCGTTGCACGAATCGATTCCCCCTGATGTCAAACAGGCAGCGCAAGCAGAGCTGGACAAGGCTGCTAAGTTTACACCAGAATTACTTCTTTGTGGGGCCTTAATGATACCCAAGCCTTGGCCCGAAAATTTAGAACATGTCATTAACAATCTGTTCAATATGTTTTTTGAAGGGCATACTAGTCATCAGCTGGTATTTTGGCGGCTTTGGCATGTCGACAGGCCATTTATTATCGGCCAGTTTGTTGACTACCACCTCGGGAACAACCTTAATATCACACGTATCCTAGATATTGCCCAGGAACTTCGATGTCTTAGTGATCTATTGGAGGTTAAGAATGCACCATTCATCCTTGATGTTGGAGCTTTGGCAGCTAGGAGAGAATACCTGAATCTTGAAAAGTGGCTTCAAGAAATGATCAACAAACATGGAAGCGATTTTGTGACAGAAACCTACCGATTCTTGCGGGTCAAAGCGGAAGCAGAGTACATTCAGACGAGAGAAGGTGGAAAGCCCACTATGGTTAGTCTTAGAGTCGGACCCGTCCACACTTTCCTTACCCTGCTCGATAGGAAGTAAGTTCCCCAGGCCTCTTGATTGCTATGTCAGCCACTAACTGCTTATGTAGTCATCCGCCGATGACCCAAGATATGCAAGAGAAGGTTACAGAAACCCAACGTTTGTGCATCCAGGCTTACCCACGGCTGATCAATCTTGGTTGTGGGATGGATTCCATCATCTTGGCGAATAATTCTGAGAGCAATACATTCCCTCCTATCGTCGACAAAGAAATGCAGCAGAATTACAAGATGATGTACAGCCAGGAGACTGAGATTAGTGAGATGGTCACCTATCTTCGCCAATTGAAAACGTCCTCAATCCCCCAAGATCAAGATCTCTTTGCTTGTATGATACATGGCCTCTTTGACGAATATCACTGCTACCCTTCATATCCACTCCAAGCGCTTGCGACAACCTCTGTGCTCTTTGGCAGCATTATTGTCTACAATCTCATCGACGACATTCCTCTACGTGTTGCGCTGGCAATGGTGTGGCAAGCTGTCCGCGATCACGACCCTTCTTCGACAATGTACAAGTTCGGTCTGCAGGCCCTGGTTCAGTTCAAGGAGAGGCTCAAAGAATGGAAATCTTACTGCGGCCTGCTTGCGCAAGTCCCGGGACTTCAAGGGACAGATATATGGAAGATTGCTCAAGATGTTATCGGTGGCAATGCTGACCGACAGAACGAACTGTCGGCAAACGGCAACACTGATCGAAAGGAACCCGGAGCTGTGTTAACTAATGGCGACTCCAATGCCTCGTCTCCCGAATCACCACAACACCCTCCATTTCGGTCTTTGGACCCCACTATGCCGTTTCGAGATCCATCGGCTTATACTGAACCCGACGAGGAAGTCCAGGATAGGGTTTTGTTCATCGTCAACAATGTTTCTCATTCTAACCTAGAGGAAAAGCTGGAGTCATTGAAGGAGCATTTGCGCGAGGAGCACCACCAGTGGTTTGCCGACTACTTGGTTGTGGAACGGGCCAAGCTCGAGCCTAACTACCACAAACTATACCTCGACCTTTTAGACAAATACAACGATAAGGGGTTAACAGCAGAGGTTTTGCGCGAGACTTATGTCAATGTTATCAAATTACTAAATGCGGAGGCTACTTTAAACAGCTCGAATGAGAGGACACATTTGAAGAACTTGGCTTGTTGGTTAGGAGGACTGACGATCGCGAAGGATAAGCCGATAAAGTTTAAAAATATCTCCTTCAGAGATTTACTTATTGAAGGATTTGTCACGGAGAGGCTCACGGTTGTCCTTCCCTTCACTTGCAAGGTTTTAGAACAATCAACCAAATCGACAGTCTTCAAACCCCCCAATCCTTGGCTAATGGCTACTATACGAATCTTGGTTGAGCTCTACCAACATGTTGAGCTCAAACTTAACCTGAAATTTGAGATTGAAGTTCTCTGCAAAAACCTGGATCTGGACATCAAAACCATTGAACCTTCGACAGACATCCGGGAAACTCGGGATAGGCCGGCAGAGAAAGTAGAGGAGAGCTTACAAGTTGTTGAGGATCTTCCTCTGCAGCCACAAGATTTCTCCCCCACATCAGATCCGGTTCCCGCCGGGTTTGCCGACCATGTTATCGTCAGTTCCGCGGTTCAACACCCTGCTATCAAACGCATTCTCCAGCTAGCCATAGATCGTGCCATTCGGGAGATTATTGGGCCGGTCGTTGAGAGATCCGTTACTATTGCTAGCATTTCGACATCTCAGCTCATCCAGAAGGATTTTGCGACAGAAGGTGATGAAGGAAAGATGAGGAACGCTGCGCACATCGTCGTTCAGCACCTTGCCGGAAGCCTGGCTCTTGTTACGTGCAAGGACCCGCTGCGGATGAGCATGCAGAATAACATCCGTGCCCTACTTGCCCAGAGTGGATACAATGAGCAAGTCATTTCAGATCAAACAATTACTGTGTGTGTCAACGACAATATTGATATGGCATGTCAGATCATCGAAAAGGCTGCCCAAGAACGTGCTATTCCAGATATTGATGACGGATTGAGTCAAGCGTACCAACTGAGGAAACGGCACCGGGAGTTGAGAACTAATCGACCATTTGTCTCCCCTGATGTTTCCCAAGTTGCACTACAGCTCCCAGATCAGTTCAGGTTGAAGCCAGGCGGACTCTCTCCCCAGCAATTGAGCATGTACGAAGACTTCAATAGGATGGCAAGGGCTCCAAACCCGGAGGGTGCCAGAAATTCGTTCGAAAGTGCTTTCCCAAACGACTTTTCGCCAAGCGGAAGCACAATTGTGGAACCCCCGCAGGCGCAGCCGAGAGCTTCCGAACGATCCCCCGGCGCCTCGGATGCTGGCCAGAAGGAAATTCAGTCTAAAATTTCGGTAAGTTTTTTTGGTGCGTCTATATGGAGGCTTGTTGTTCTAATGCTATATTTCCCCTAGGTCCTCTTGAGTGAGGTGCGGAAGCTTGCAAAAGAGTGTCGTGAGCAACACCTCAAAGACCTACATGCGGAGCACCCACTTTTCCAGTTCATCGAAGCTATACTCAGCAATGCGTCCCTGGCACAACCTAATATGCCTCGCCTAAAAGACGCTATTTGTACAACTGTGGCTTCCTCGGTATGCCTCATTTTGTATACGGACACGCAGAATCAGATGGAGGTTGAGGTGCTCGGGTTTCTCCTGCAGAAAGTTTGCGAGCTATCACCACTCACGGCAAAGGATGTCGTTATGTGGCTTTCCCAAGGCCAGGACGATGAGGTATGTGCCTGTTGATATATATGTATTTGCCGATGCTGATTTATACAGCGGATGTTCAATGTCCCAGTCACAGTCATGCTTCTAAAGACTCAACTTTTTGCGCTCACCCATCTTGATGCCACCATTGCCAGGTCAATTAACGCGAGAAAGCCTGCAGCGTTGGAGTTTTTGTCACAGTTGCTCAAAGAGACTGTCACTGGTCCAAATCCTCTTGCCCTAAGAGCCGATTTTGCATCGTCACTCGACGCCGTAGGTGGCTGGCTCAAGCAAGATCCCACTAACAAGGCGGCTCTTGAATTGGCTGGTGACTTTCAAGATTCAGACAGGGGAAATCAAGATGTAGATCTCGAGGACCGCGAGAAGCGTGACCAAATTGAGTATATATTCGCTGAGTGGATATCTCTCTGCCAGTATCTCTTGACATCAGAGAAGAATTACTCCTCCTTCATCATGCAGCTTCATCAGACCAAAGCTCTAGCTGATACGGCGTCCTCTTGCGAATTTCTTCGAACTTGTATCGAGTTTTGCATTGCGGAGTACGAACAGTCAACCAGCACCAACCCGACAGCAGCAACTAACTGCTATATCCCTATTGACGCTCTTGCTAAGTTGGTCGTCCTCCTTGTAAAGTACCAAGGGGAAGGCGATCAGAAGGGTCAAGCGGTCGACAAGGCAGACTATCTGAACAGCACTTTGGCCCTGATCGTTTTTGTCTTTAACCACCATCACGAGGCTCGCGGTGAGCACTTTTCACAAAAAGTGTTTTTCCGTTTCTTTTCCAGTATGCTGTACGAATATCACCTGATCGAAAACCAGATGATGGGGTACCATGAGAGAATATTGGAGACCTTTGCGGAATGCTTTTTAACCATCCAACCGGCCTTCTTTCCCATGTTCAGTTTCCACTGGATGACATTGGTTTGCCATCGGTACTTCATGCCTAAGCTACTTAGGCTCGAGGGCGAGAAGGTGAGATTCCATCTGGGATCAGCTCTTCTACGAATACTAACACTATTGAAGGGCTGGCCGGTATTTGCGAAGCTTCTGGAGACCCTTTTGGTGTATGTTGGCGCACCACTGAAAGAACGCTCTATTCCACCAGTCGTAAAGCTACTTTATCGAGGGATTCTCAGGGTCCTTTTGGTGCTACACCATGACTTTCCAGAATTCCTTGCTGAATGGCATTTCTCAATCTGCGAGGTCATCCCAGTTCATTGCACACAACTTCGCAATTTGATATTGTCTGCCTATCCCTCCTCGCTCTCGGACCTCCCAGATCCGTTCACAGCAGGATTGAAAGTTGATCGCCTGCCAGAAGTCAAAAAGGCTCCCAGGATAAGTGGTGATGTGTTCAGACCTCTTATCGATAGTGGGATAAAGCAGTTACTGGATTCGTGCCTTGGTTCCCCCGAAGGTTTGACGAACGCAGCGATACAAAGAATTGTGGAAATGTTGGACACAGAGCCTAGAAAAGTGACTGGGCTCGGATTCGCTACAATCACCGTAGACACCGCTATTATCAACAGTCTCGTCTTATATCTCGGAATGGAGGCCATACGTGAGGCCACTGAAAAGGGAGGCTCAACATTCCAGACGCAGAGCCCACATACCGCCTTGTTCTCAAAACTTGCAAGTGACCTAAAGCCTCAGGCCAGATACTTTTTCTTGAGCGCGATCGCAAATCACTTGCGCTACCCTAACAGCCACACCCACTACTTCAGTTATTTGTTGCTTTACCTTTTCGGCCAGGTCCAGGGCAAAACCAACGAGTCTGATGTGAGGCAGCAAATCACCCGCGTCTTGCTCGAAAGATTGATCGTCCATCGCCCTCATCCCTGGGGATTGATAATTACACTTCTGGAGCTGCTTAAGAACCCAACCTACGACTTCTGGCAGCTGCCGTTCATCAAGACCGCACCTGAGGTAATTGTTTTACTCACTAAAAAAGTCATGGTCCGCGATTTAGCCAGCTTACACTCTACAGATTGAGAGGCTTTTCGGTGCTTTGTTCCAACACATTAATAATTCCCCCCTTCGTCAGTGAACAAAAATAAAGCATTGTCACTTTCCCACTTTTACTCATTTCCTCGCCTTCCATGGAATCTTGCATACCTTGTCCTTTTCTCATCTCCGGGGGCGCGCTGAAGCTTTTCTTTTTTTTGTCTTGCCTTGTCTGTCACAACTGGTGGTTTTTCAGGGGGGAAAAGCACAAAACAAAAGTTATGTTGGGGTATTTAGATCGGGGTTTTTCTCTCTTTTCTTTCTTCATATTCATTCCCATGATTAGTTAGCATCCTTACCTCTCCGCATTTCCCGTTCGATTTCTTTCTTTTACCTTCCCTTTTTTCTTTGAGGAGGACGATGATAGAGACATGAACGGGATAGATTAGCCTAGTCTAGTTTCAATTCCATCTTACCACCTTGCCAAGAAAAAAAGAGAAAGCGAGACGAAAAACCAAAAAACTGTACCTTCCCTCTGTTTTCTTTCCTTCAATTATTGTTTTTTTCTTTTTTCTTTTTCCTTTTCTTCTCACAATTGCATACAGTATTGTACTACTCCACTATTTCTTCCCCCCCCCAAAAAAAAATTTCGGAAATTGTTTTGTGTATTATGTTACGGAGTTTGCGATGCCGCATAGTTTCCCCTCCCTTTCTTGCGGGAATATGGGGGGGTCAGTCCATGGCAGGCTTCCAGTGTGTTCGTCATTGTTTGTTTCCTGTCGATTTGAGCATGAGGGAGTGGAAATGGAATTTTCTACCAATGGTTTTATCCACCTTTTTCGCCTTTTTTTGCGCCTCACTTGGTTTGTCTCGCACTGTCTCGCATGGAGTGTACCGATAGCTTAAGTCGCTTTATGGGATTTTTTATACATATACATTATTTGAGTGCCTACGAGTATAACTGCTAGTATCGCAGGCAGAAGCGGTAGCATGAATTATGCTCGAGTGATAATTTGTGAACGGTAGTGAAGAGAGTCAAAATACTAGCAAGGAACCTGTGTATATTAATACTATATACCCCAACACCCTGAAGCCACGGTAAGAAAGAAGAGGAAAGAAGAAAAATAGCAACCAAGCCAAACGTACGCCCGCAGAAAGTGCAAAAACTCCACATTTGGAACATGAGAAACCGATCTACCAATGTTATCTCAGCGACGAAACCACCGCCGCGAGTAGTACACCGGGATTGATGGAGGTACCCGGGAAAAAAAGAGGTGAAAAAGAACAGAGAATAGCCACGATTTTGCACCGATTCTCGATCACAAATAAACAACACCCATCCCAACGACCTATAGAGACTTATCGCCAACAGTAGCACTCCGACTAACTGGGGCAATCACCGTCTCCTCCTTGATCACCTTCTCGATGATAGCAGGCACACGCTTTGTCGGCCAGAGGGATTCTTGGATAAGTCTCTTGTAGCCAGCGACAGCTTCAGTCAGGTCAGACTTCAGGACGTATTCGCTGTCACTGTGTGCTGTGAGGATTCTAGTGGAATGTCAGTTATTGATAGAGATGGGAATAAGAAGAGGAGGAACGTACGAGCCAGGACCATATAGGTAGCGTTTATGGCCACCATACAGGTTTGGGACATCAGTTCCATAGGAGCAGACTATCGTTTCAAAGTCTATTAGAGGAATTAGTTTGTGGCGGCCAGTGACAACAGCCGGGTGCAGGCACTCACTCTCAACGTCATGGTCCGTTTCCTGCGGTCCATAAGCAACACCAACAAATCTCAACTCGACAGGAAGTCCGTAAACAGTCTTCTTGATGACTTCCAACGTCTCGTCCAAGTCCCCAGCAAGACGGATGAGTACGGAAGCGTTAGCGTGTGGAGAGATAATGTTTGTAGCAACACCACCTTGAATCAACCCGATGTTGACAGTGGACTCGCCCAGAATGTCACTCCTCGGCAAGATCATGTGCTCAATCTTGTACAACGCCTCGACAAGATGGCTATTAGCGTTAACACCCAGTTGCGGGTAACCCGAGTGCGAGGCTTTGCCCTTGGCAATGACATCAAACATGACGATCCCCTTATGTCCCACGGCAAGTTTGTTCTCTGTCGGCTCCCCGAAAATCACAGTCTTCCACCTAGGTCCCAACGAGTTCGCAGTCTTCATTCCATCCCCCAACGTTTCCTCGCCGACAACAAACAACAACGAAACGTCCCCTTCAGCAATTACCTCCTCAGCGATTAACTCCTCCACCGCGGTGATCTGTGAAGCAACAGACCCCTTTGCGTCATTCGAGCCACGGCCGTAAATTGTGTTGGAAGTAGCCTTGTACGGGATAAAGGGCGGGACAGTGTCGATGTGGGAAGTGACGAGTGTGTGGGTTGTCCTGTTCTTGCCTAGGTAGGCAAATATGTTGACCCTGTCCTCACTCACAGCTTGCGTCTCCACAGTGAAGTTCTTGCCCATGAGGTAGCCTGCGAGCCATTCCCCGACTCCCTTCTCGTTTCCCGTGATGGAGGGGATTTCGATGAGTGAACGGTGCAAGGAGTAGAGTGGTGAAGTGCTTATTGGGTCGGCGAATTTCTTGATAAATTCAGGGACCTTGAAGGAGGCTCCCAGAGTCGAGCGTATCCCCCGGACCGAAGTGGGGATTCCAAAAGGGAGCTGGAGAGATTGGGTGAACGGCAATAGCAAAAGCCCGAGAGACGCAGGGTCGATGAGTTTCATTTTGAAAGTTTGAGATTATGTTTTAATCAAGTTTGATATTTTTTATCTGAAGAAAGGGGGAGAAGAAGTGGGATGGTTCAATTTTCCAGAGCAGATAAGGAAATGGGGGATTGAGACAAACAGACGAGTAATGCGTGAACACGGCTCCAAAAGACGTGGATACTTCGAGTTGTCAAACAGCCAAGGTAAGGCGGAGGGTGAGAGGGATCGAACGAGAGAGAGGGGGGGGAGGAATACCGTAGAGCTGGGGGAGAAGGATGAAAACAAAGATAGCAATAAAAATGGAAAATAAAAGGGAGTACAATACCGGCAGGACCAGAGAAGGAGTAGAGGAAGAGAGAGGGCAAGAGGAGAGAAACAAAAAAGTATGATGTAATCCATTCCCAAAATAAATAATATCATAATATTATTTATAATTGTTTTTTTATCGCGATTTCCACCAGAGACAAACTTCATAGCATACAGCAAGTGATGCCGCCAAGACCTTCATATTCACCCATTACATTTCCCCAATCTTTAGGGATCTGTTGTAGCCCAAGTCAGAGTACATTACAGTACGAGTACAGTCTTCGAGTACCGGTACGGGTATTACGGGATTGGCATTCCAATATTGGCAGGGTAACCCCCCCTTCACCCAGCAAGAAAGTAATAATGGAACAATGGCACCGCCGTGCACAGCACTTGTAAGGAGAGCCCTGTCCATTTCCCAATTTTCTTTCCAACCCCGCAGCTCAAAGTTATCCCAATCCCGTTTTTCCACCGTGCTGCTTCTGCTGCTTCTCATCTAAACCAGGCACACGACAACCTCCACAAATCCTCGATCACAACATTCCATCCCATCTCATCCCAAAAAAGAAAAAGAAAGAAAAACCCCCGCATGGACATCGACGACCTTCTACAAGAATTGGACGATAACAAGGTTCTAGGCGGAACGCGAGACATAAACGACCTCACACAGTCGTGGATAGCGGAGCGAACGGCCCCGGAGATCCTGCCCTTTCAAACTGCATTGCTGGAAAGGTTAATGGAACGGATCCGACAGCAGGTACTTCAGCTTTGGCATCCTCATTTTCATCTTATTTTTTCGTAGGGGGTTTGGAAGTTAATCCTGGGAGCATTTCCGAAAGTAATATAGATTGAATTGGTAGAGACACAGACAGGAAATTTGGATCCGAAGACGAACTTCTGTCTTATCCTTCTGCAGACGGAATTGGAGAGGGTAAAGTTTCTTGTCAGAGGTTATCTTCGGGCGAGGATACATAAGGTATGTTTGCGTCTACCTGTCATAACACATAGTCCCCCCTTTCCTTTTCCTTTTCCTTTTCCTTTCCCCGGGATTAAATGAGATGGGGTAGCTAAAAAATCCGCTCCACCAGATCGACAAGTATTCAATATACATCCTAACGACACCTTCAATCCGTGGTAGGCTATCGCCGCCCGAGCTATCGTACTTGAAATCTCACCTTGGACTTCTTAATTCACACTTTCTGGCATCCTTTCTCCGCCGATTTCCTGAACAGTTGCGCCGGCTGGACGATAAGGCCGGGGGGATATCCATGGTCGAGGAGCCGGACCTTGATGGTGCCGTGTTCTGCAAGGTAGTCAGAGACATTGAGGATAATATTGCCCGGATTCCGGGTACGGATTCTGAGTTTAAACTCACGAAGGGGGATGTCTATGTTGTCCGATACAGCGCCGTCCGGGAATTCGTCCTCCGTGGAGAGATAGAACTGATATAATGGCGAAGCTATAACGATGTATCCCTGCTCTACCTTTTTTCTTTTTTTTTTTTGAGCGTTGGCGTTTTTCTCCCTTCCTTGAGATGAGTTTTATCATGGGTGAGCGGGGATTGTATCATAACTGGCGTTTTATGGCTTTTTTGAAGGGAAAATTAGACTCGCTTATATGGTGGGTTCTTTGGCTAATGACAAAGGAGGGATGTGCGGTACTTTACATTGCAATGTGATATTATGAGGTCTGGGGATACTATCTTATTTCTGTTACTTGAAAATCTGAATTCCCCTTCTACTGTTGGTCAAGGTTGTGGCTAGCAGTCACAATTCCTGGTTGCTCACTTTCTCACAACCTTGGACACTTGGGAGGAGTGCCTGGCAGTTCAAGATGACTTTATAGCTTAGCATGACTTTATAGCTTACCATTGTAATGTTGTAACTTAACATAACTTCGTGGCTTCTGATAGCAATTTTGTAGCTCAATTCAATCTTGTAGTTTAATTACAGTATTTTTACTAGATAATATTACATTATTATAAGAAGTTTAATTAAGGAAAACTTGTAATAGTTAGATATATGGGAGTGCACAGACCCCTCGGTAGGGTAACTGTGCACAGGCCGTCATTTATTAGAGTTGCCAACACCTCCCTCTTGTCTCATTATGAGGACCACATATCCTGAACGAGATTTCAAAAAGTTGTATCCTATAACTACTCTGCCAAGGTTGCTCGCTAGCAGCTACAACCCATGGTTGCTCGCTAGAAGCTACAACCCATAGTTGCTCGCTAGAAGCTACAACCCATGGTTGCTCGCTAGAAGCTACAACCCATGGTTGCTCGCTAGAAGCTACAACCCATGGTTGCTCGCTAGAAGCTACAACCCATGGTTGCTCGCTAGAAGCTACAACCCATGGTTGCTCGCTAGAAGCTACAACCCATGGTTGCTCGCTAGAAGCTACAACCCATGGTTGCTCGCTAGCAGCTACAACCCATGGTTGCTCGCTAGCAGCTACAACCCATGGTTGCTCGCTAGCAGCTACAACCCATGGTTGCTCGCTAGCAGCTACAACCCATGGTTGCTCGCTAGCAGCTACAACCCATGGTTGCTCGCTAGCAGCTACAACCCATGGTTGCTCGCTAGCAGCTACAACCCATGGTTGCTCGCTCTCTTGCAACCTTGGGCACTCCTCTAAAGTGCCTGACAGTTCAACATAACTTTACGGCTCAATATAACTTTGTGGCTTACCATTGTAATTTTTGTGGCTCAACATGACTTCGTGGCTTCTGAAGTAATTTTGTGGCTTAATCAAACCTCACAGCTTAATCATACTATCGTTATTCAACTTCTTCGTATTACTGCATACTATTTTATTTTAGGATACAAAATTATTAATCTGAAAATTTGCTTTTTGCTTAATACACATTACTATCAATCTGGATATTTTCTTTTTGTAAGTACGAACTGAACGTCTTTGTTTTGCTTGTGCCTTTATCTCATTCAAGAAAGGCTTACGTTCTTCTTGCTCTGCTTTTTTCTTGGAATTTATAGCTCTACGTAACTGCTTTTCAGCCTTTTCCACCTCTGCATCCTCCCTTTTTTTTACCATCTGTCTTACTTTAGAGGCATAAATTACACTACCTTTTTAAATCTGCTAATGGTTACTAGCATGATGTCTAGCATTTTGTGCTTTCTCTACTGCTCACTGATGTTGTAAATTTTCCATAGCCAATGCATCTGCCTGTGCTAGCACTAATCCACCTTGCAGTACAGCTTTCATACTTTCCTGAAGGCTAGGTGGTGGATCACCTGCTTTACCTAATAGCTTCACACTTTGAGCTTGAAGGGTAGTAATAGTTAAAGGAATTTCTGATGCAGATTCTGGTAGCAAGGATTCAGGCTGAAAAGTTAGACTTACTGCTTCATGTAGCTAAATATTACAATATCTGGATTGAAGGGAATTAGTTCAGTTGCTTTAAAGGCAGATCGAATTGTAGATGGTTTGAGGGTTTGCTGTCGAATAGAGTCGATAGTATCTAGGAATTCTGTCTTATCAAAGTCTCCACATCTTGTGCATATTGCTGCCTCTACAGCCTCAGCATGGTAATGTTTGTAGTGCTGAAAGACAACTACATCAAGTGGTTGGAGAAGGTGGCTTGAATGTGGAGGGAGGCAGAACACAATAATCTTATTATACTTACAATAATCAAGAAACTGCTTTGTATAGTATGATCTAAAACTATCAAGAAGTAGAAGGCGATTGGTATCCTTAAGTTTCTACAAAGAAATCCGATAAAAGTGGCTTAGCCACTTTATTGTTAACTCATCATTTGTAACCGGTACAGGTACTTGGTTATTGGTTTTGTTTTATGTTTTGTTTTAAGTATCGCTTTGATACTTGGTTTTGTTTTATGTTTTGTTTTAAGTATCGCTTTGATACTTGGTTTTGTTTTATGTTTTGTTTTAAGTATCATTTGATACTTAATTAGTTTTACCAAAGTGTATGAATTGATACCTTTGACTAGTTTTGTTCATGCTAGATATGAACAGATTTGGGTATTTAAAAACCGCCTGATTCCACGATGGAAAAGGCAGACTTGGACAGATAGTATTTCAATATACTTGGTTGAACTGTTACTTCTTTGTTCCTCAGTATACCTTTGAAATCTCCTTTAGGTTTCAGCTCTTACCTCCTCTCTAGTAGAGCAGGCTATCTGCCAACTATTGTATCTGTTACCGATAATGTGATTAGCACCTTGTGAACATGTTACATTTTTTTAACCTCAGCAAGTGGTTAAGAACCTGTCTCTGGATTTAGGCCTGATCAACCTATCAATATCTACCTCAGAATACTAGCAGAGAGAAGTGGCAGAATAACGGCACATTCAGCTTCGTCTCAAAACCAACATAGAGTCTTTGACGACCAGGAGTGGGAAGCAAATCCCATGGTAAGACCTTACAAGAAAAAAACAAACCCGGCACTCTGTTAAGGAGCTGGGAGAACCTGCAAATACAGAAGCCACACAACCCCCAGGAGAATTCCTATCTACACCAGCAAAAAGGCCTTCCTTTGAACTTCCGATCGACCCCGAGTCCAGTAGCAAATCAGATATGACTAGTACAGGAGAAGGGCCTTCATGAGAAGGAAAGTCTCGGGCTTGGTCTGAAGAAGAGGAAGTACCCGTAGCATTTGAACCCCCTAAGTCCAAGCTCTATCTCTCAGTGAAGTTCACAGGAGAAGAAAAAGACCTCAAAGCTGAAGCTTTTGATCGATAGGTGACTGAACTTACACACTAGCTTCTCATTCAAGGGAAAGATATGGAAGACCCTATAACTGGATGATTCATTGGATCATTCTGTAAAGGAAAGGCAACCGACGCATACCAACAATGCTATAAGGAATATGGCGGAAATGTAAGATTAAGAAGATTTACTATTCTTGATTACCTGAAAGGCCGATTCCAAGCCTCTATTACCAACGACCTCCTATACAACAAATTCAACAAGCTCCACCAAGTTAATGTAACGCATGTTAATAGAATCACAGATGTAGCTACAGATCTGATGATGTATAAGGATGGAATAAAGAAAGGAAGTATTTCCAACTACATCCTTAAGCGACGATTCTATGATGCCATGTATCCTACCCTCCAGCGAGAAGTAGAACCACTCAAGGAAGATGACGATGATATTGTAATAATAATTGCAAGGGCAGAATGAAAGGACGCTATCCTCCATGAAACTAAGGCATACAAAACACAGACATCCTCTAGCAGTAATAGGTAACCTCGACACAAGCCCTCTAACAACTCTGAAGATGATATCCTATGGGTTTATAAGACGAAAACCAAATCCTCCAAAGAATCGAGACGATAGAAAGGAGAATGCTTTGAATGCGGAAAAACAGAACACATGGCAAAGAACTGCCCTACGAAGAAAGGGAAAGGAAAGGTGATTAAGCAAGAGGCATCAGCCAACAATATTGAGAGCGATAGTGATGATGATGCCTAATCCAGCGAGTATGAGGAAATCCATATCAGATATATCGATGTGGAATGCAACAGTGTCCAACCACCTCCTACTTTCAAGACACACAGCGCCCTAGAAGGTACTATTCTAATCAATGGCAAGAAAGCTTGGGTCCTATTCGATACTGGCATAATTAGAAGAGACATGATCAGCAATGTCTTTGTCTCTGTCTATAGACTCCCAACCCGAGACCTTAACCAGCCCATACCAGTCAATATGGTAGTAAAGGGATCACGATCCACAAGCCATAAAACTTGTAGTGCAACTATCCAACTTGGTTCCGCCATCCTACCCCCCCAAGAGATGCTAGTTAGAAACCTAGCCAAATACGATGCTCTGATAGGGATGCCATTCCTGAACTGCCACAAAGCTATAATCAGATGCGGGGAATCAATCATCGATTTCCCAGATTGGAAGGTCAGAGTCTCATGCAAACCAACAAGCGGAAAGTACCAAGCTGCAGTCTGTGAAGCAACTGCCCAACACCTATTGGATGAGTACTCTGAAGTTTTCCCTGATCAGATTTCTGAAGAACTGCCACCTATGAGGGAAGTGAACCACTATATCCGCCTTCGAGACTCCTTTAATCTTAAGAACCAACCTACCTACTCTATTCCTGATATATACCAAGACCCACTATGTGACTTGATAAACCAACAACAAAGAAGAGGAGTCATCTACCAAGCAGAAGCACCAGGTGCCGTACCTATGTTTGTCCAACCCAAAGCAGATGGCAAAAGAATTCGTCCCCTAGTTGACCTCAAATTGTGAAATAAAAACATGGTTATGGACAGTTCCGCTATCCCAAACCAAACCCAAATCCTAAATGCAGTTGGACAGGCTAGATTTTAAAGCAAGATTGACCTAAGCGATGCCTACTTCCAGACAAGGTTAGATCCAGAAAGTGAATGCTATAACAGTTTTAAGACACCCTTTGGAAGTTTCATTAGCCGAGTTATGTTATAAGGTGATATGAATGCGCCCACCACCTTTATGCAAATTATGGAAAACCTCCTAAGCGAATACCTTTACCATTTTGTATGGGTTTATATTGATGATATTCTCATTTTTTCAAACTCCAAAGTAGAACATACCTACCATATAGGTTCGGTGTATACCAGGCTAAGAGAAGTTAAGTTCTATACTAACAGAAATAAATCAATCCTGTTTGCTGAAAAACTTGATATCCTGGGACATGTGATAGATGATGAGGGAATACAGACAGACCCCAGAAAAATATCCTGTTTAACAGAATGGACAACACCCCGAAATCAAAAGAAACTCATGCGATTCTTAGGACTGGTCAACTATATTTTCCAGTTCCTACCACACCATGCCACTGTGACAGCGGTGCTTACAGACCTTACTGGCAATTCAGAATTTGTTTGGACCCATACTTATGATCAAGCCTTTACTAATATTAAGGAATTGATTAAGATTGCCAATATTATATGGCCTATCGACTACAGTAAATCAGACCCGATATGGCTGATTACTGATGCATCGGATGTTGGAGTTGGAGCATGGGTTGAATAAGGAGCCTCTCATGAAACGGCAAGACCGGCGGTATTACACAGCAGGAAGTTTACTAATTCCCAGATAAACTATGTAACTACAGAAAAGGAAGCCCTTGCAGTAATCGACACTCTTGCCACCTTCAACTACATCCTGATGAGAAATACCTTCACCATTGTTATCGACCACCAACCTCTCACTAACCTTAAAATGGAAAAGGTCACTGGAGAAAGAAGAACATGAGGGATAGGAGAAATTAGCAAATACAATGCAAAAATTATCTATACCCCTGGAAGAATGAACTATTTAGCTGATACTCTCTCCCACCTATATGGGAACCAAGAACTTACAGACCCCCTTCTTGTTTATGACTATAGAAGATAAAGTGAAGATAGCCCTGATGACACCTCCTATGAACAAGAACTATTGATGGCTACCGCTAGTACTGCCTCTCCCTCCAATCCTTTCTCTTACACCATGTATAGAGCAGCTGGAACAGAATGAGGAAAAGACATTGATGACGAGTGGAAAGATGATTGCACCCTCCACAGTACACCTCCTCACGAGCTTGAATAAAGCAGACTCCACTGGTCCTACTGTTACCTCGATACCTGTTCCTTCACTAGACTGAAATTAAATTCAGCCACAGATACTAGCGACCGCACTATATGTCTGCGGATGATTCCAAAAACACCAGTTTCGACACTACAGAAGGAGCAGAAGAGATAATGGATGAAGTTAATGATGGATTGATCCAACCTCTTCTTACTCTTCGTACTGCTCTAAGATGACACCAAGGTCTTGAAGAACTCGAACAAGCAGCAACCTATGTGGATGCAATATATTATCTACACCCACTGCAGCCAGCACCGACATCCTCTCACCCTCTAATCGATTCATGACCACTGTATGGTGGACCCTTATGAGTATACAACAATGAAACCATTGTTTCTGTTATGCCTCCTAAGATCCCTGAGCATCGCTGACAGCTCTATGAAATATTTAAAGAAGAGGAAGCCCCTATTGAGCCAACAAGAGGATCTCTCATTGAGGATGAACGAGATATTAGATCAACTACAGTAGAATTAACCTCCTCTTTCTGAAGCCAAATGATAGCAGGATATCGTCATGACCCGATCTACTTCAAAGATATGGTTAGCTCCAGACATAGAGATCTCGCCCCCTACAACATATCCAACGGAATGGTCTATACCAGTACCTATTATGGTGAACATTGTCTATACATCTCGAAAGGCAATATGTTCAATGGAATGACCATTAGGGAATATGTCATTACCGAAATTCACAACAAAGGACACCATAGTGCGGACCGCAACCTCCGATATGCCTCAGAATATGTTTACTGGCCTGAAATATGAAAGGACTTCTGTGATTTCGTCAAACAATTTGAACTCTGCCAGGCAAATGGGGAATGAGTACAACTCCCCGAAGGGAAAGCACAGACCCTTCAATTACCTTGCAAAATATTTGAATCCAATGCCATCGATTTCGCAGGACCATTTAATTAGTCTGCCAGATATGATACAATCTTAGTAGCTGTGGATCGGTTTTCTGGATACACATGGCTCATACTAATGAAAGTTACCAATTCCTCCAGGAACACCTGGAATAACCTACAATGATACCTATTTACCCCCTATGGATACCTATTATCTATTGTCAGTGATGCTGATCCCCGTTTTACTGTAAGATTCTGGAAGCAAACCTTGACCTCCCTCGGAATCAACCATATCATGGCTGCTCCTGGACATCATGAGACCAATAGCCAAGCAGAATGAAAAATCCGTGAAGTCAAGACCGGAATTAGGAACATGATCAATGAATGACAGACCAACTGGGAACCAGCCCTCATTGAGCTTACCGCATATATTAACGCCGGATATTCAGATATCTTGGAAATGTCCTCATACAAGGCAATCTTCGGCCGCCAATACCTGAAGATACCTACAACTCTATTCAAGAACTCCTCAGTCCCTGCCTCCGATAACCACCCAAACAGCCACCAAGCAATTTGGAATGAGGCCTTCCAAGCTGTTAAAGCTGCCCGATTCTGAAGCACCACTACAGCTCAGAAGCGATGATGTAAACATGTTCCTATTCTACCAGGTGATATGCTCATAGTCCATGGAAACATATTTACAACCAATGTTGGACACAGCAAGAAACTACAATCCTGATGGTGAGGACCTTTCAAAGTCTTAAACTTTGACGAGCATACAGAAAACTACACTGTCCAGATAGATGGACGCATGTACTGCCACAATACTGCAGTTTTCCATACCTCTGCTGTCAAGCGATTCCACCCAAATGACGACTTCAAGTTCCCTGGAAGAATCCACTCTTGGCCTGCACCTATCATCATTGATAAGAAAGATGAATGTGATGTTGAAGAAATCCGAGACCACCACCTTTGGCATGGAAATGATCAGTTCCTGGTCAAATAGAAAGGATACCCAATGAGCGAAAACTGCTGGGAACCGCTAGAAGGACTGGAGTACGCTATAGATATGGTAAATGAATGGTGGAAAGAAAACATGCTAAACGAATCTCTTCCTCCAACAATTAATTACATCACAATGTGCTGGACACCAACGATGCCAGAAACTGAGTGATGGCAGATAGAACTTGAAGCTAGGGATGGATTTTGGGCACCTTACTTTGAGTCAGAATTTGAAAGCAGTGATGAAGAAAACCAGGCTATGGAGCAGGCTCTCGATAACCTTATCTGATTGCTACTCACCATCCGAATACCATACCGATGTCAAACTATGTGCAACTCAATGTGAGGCTGTGATAACAGATTGTTGGACTGTTGTTGAACCGCGATGTTATCCAACTGGAAGACTACTTCGCCATCCTCAGGATAGACTACTGTCCTGATTGCGATAACGCTTAGGTAGATGCACAGCATGAAGTAGGTATTTGTGACTACTGTGACCTGCAGTTCTTTGAGTCTCAATGTTTTCTTAGGATTTCTTCTTGTCCCTGGTGTGACACTTATGATGAAGAACTGATAGTGGAAACTGAAGCCTTTAGTTTCTCAGACTCCACTTTTGATGATTATTAGGTTTTATTTGTTTAAACAGTTGTTTTGTTTTGGGGAATGTAACCAGTATGGGTACTCGGTTATTGGTTTTATTTTACGTTTTGTTTTATGTATCACTTTGATACTTGGTTTATTTTAAGTATCATTTGATACTTAATTAGTTTTACCAAAGTGTATCAATTGATACCTTTGACTAGTTTCATTCATACTAGACATGAACAGATTTGTGTATTTAAAGACCGCCTGATTCAACAATGGAAAAGGCAGACTTCGACAGACAGTATTTCAATATACTTGGTTGAATGGTTACTTCTTTATTCCTCAGTACAACTTCGACATCTCCTTTAGTTTTCAGTTGTCGCCTCCTTTCTGGCAGAACAGGCCACCTGCCAACTATTGTATCTGTTACCGATAACGTGATTAGCACCTTGCGAACATGTTATATCATTGGTATAACCAGTTTCAGATGTACCAACTAAGTAATCATCAGGAATATTTATTGTAGTGTACCATGGCTCCTGATGTATAATACCAGGAATGATAATCATAGGTAGTAATACCTCTCCATCACTACTTATAGTTTCATAAACTGTGATGAGCTTGTGGTTGGTAGAACTTTCCAAATAATACTCGCAATTTGGATCCCTGATTATTATCTATTGATCCCTTCCTATGCCAATCCAGAATCTGGTTTCATTGCAAAGATGTTAGCCCAACCGTCGTGGTAATGACACTATGACGCACTTCG